>NC_057810.1:575579321-575794084 GCF_018294505.1 Triticum aestivum
TAGGGTTCCAAACCCTAGGCGCAGGGGGCCCAAGGGGGGGCGCACCAGCCCACCAGGGGCTGGTTCCCCTCCCACTTCAGCCCATGGGGCCCTCCGGGATGGGTTTCCCCGCCCGATGGACCCCCGGGACCCTTCCGGTGGTCCCGGTACAATGCCGGTGACCCCCGAAACTTTCCCGATGGCCGAAACTTGACTTCCCATATATAATTCTTTACCTCCGGACCATTCCGGAACTCCTTGTGATGTCCGGGATCTCATCCGGGACTCCGAACAACTTTCGGTTTGCTGCATACTAATATCTCTACAACCCTAGCGTCATCGAACCTTAAGTGTGTAGACCCTACGGGTTCGGGAGACACGTAGACATGACCGAGACGGCTCTCCGGTCAATAACCAACATCGGGATCTGGATACCCATGTTGGCTCCCACATTCTCCTTGATGATCTCATCAGATGAACCACGATGTCGAGGATTCAAGCAACCCCATATACAATTCCCTTTGTCAATCGGTATGTTACTTGCCCGAGATTCGATCGTCGGTATCCTAATACCTCGTTCAATCTCGTTACCGGCAAGTCACTTTACTCGTACCGTAATGCATGATCCCGTGACTAGACACTTGGTCACTTTGAGCTCATTATGATGATGCATTACCGAGTGGGCCCAGAGATACCTCTCCGTCATACGGAGTGACAAATCCCAGTCTCGATCCGTGTCAACCCAACAGATACTTTCGGAGATACCCGTAGTATACCTTTATAGTCACCCAGTTATGTTGTGACGTTTGGTACACCCAAAGCACTCCTACGGCATCCGGGAGTTACACGATCTCATGGTCTAAGGAAAAGATACTTGACATTGGAAAAGCTCTAGCAAACGAACTACACGATCTTGTGCTATGCTTAGGATTGTGTCTTGTCCATCACATCATTCACCTAATGATGTGATCCCGTTATCAATGACATCCAATGTCCATAGTCAGGAAACCATGACTATCTGTTGATCAACGGGCTAGTCAACTAGAGGCTCACTAGGGACATATTGTGGTCTATGTATTCACACACATGTATTATGATTTCCGGATAACACAATTATAGCATGAATAAAAGACAATTATCATGAACAAGGAAATATAATAATAATCCTTTTATTATTGCCTCTAGGGCATATTTCGAACAGTCTCCCACTTGCACTAGAGTCAATAATCTAGTTACATTGTGATGAATCGAACACCCATAGAGTTCTGGTGTTGATCATGTTTTGGTCGCAGAAGAGGTCTAGTCAACGGATCTGCGACATTCAGATCCGTATGTACTTTGCAAATATCTATGTCTCCATCTTGAACATTTTCACGGATGGAGTTGAAACAACGCTTGATGTGCCTGGTCTTCTTGTGAAACCTGGGCTCCTTGGCAAGGGCAATAGCTCCAGTGTTGTCACAGAAGAGAGTGATCGGCCCCGACGCATTGGGTATGACTCCTAGGTCGGTGATGAACTCCTTCATCCATATTGCTTCATGCGCTGTCTCCGAGGCTGCCATGTACTCCGCTTCACATGTAGATCCCGCCACGACGCTCTGCTTGCAACTGCGCCAACTTACTGCTCCACGATTCAACATATACACGTATCCGGTTTGTGACTTAGAGTCATCCAGATCTGTGTCGAAGCTAGCGTCAACGTAACCCTTTACGACGAGCTCTTCGTCACCTCCATAGACGAGAAACATGTCCTTTGTCCTTTTCAGGTACTTCAGGATATTCTTGACCGCTGTTCAGTGTTCCTTGCCGGGATTACTTTGGTACCTTCCTGCCAAACTTACGGCAAGGTTTACATCAGGTCTGGTACACAGCATGGCATACATAATAGATCCTATGGCTGAGGCATAGGGGATGACACTCATCTCTTCTTTATCTTCTGCCGTGGTCGGGCATTGAGCCGAGCTCAATCTCACACATTGCAATACAGGCAAGAACCCTTTCTTGGATTGATCCATATTGAACTTCTTCAATATCTTATCAAGGTATGTGCTTTGTGAAAGACCTATGAGGTGTCTCGATCTATCCCTATAGATCTTGATGCCTAATATGTAAGCAGCTTCTCCAAGGTCCTTCATTGAAAAACACTTATTCAAGTAGGCCTTAATGCTGTCCAAAAGTTCTATATCATTTCCCATCAGAAGTATGTCATCTACATATAATATGAGAAATGCTACAGAGCTCCCACTCACTTTCTTGTAAACGCAGGCTTCTCCATAAGTCTGCATAAACCCAAACGCTTTGATCATCTCATCAAAGCAAATGTTCCAACTCCGAGATGCTTGCACCAACCCATAAATGGATCGCTGGAGCTAGCATACCTTGTTAGCATTCTTAGGGTTGACAAAACCTTCTGGCTGCATCATATACAGTTCTTCCTTAAGATAGCCGTTAAGGAATGCCGTTTTGACGTCCATCTGCCATATCTCATAATCATAGTATGCGGCAATTGCTAACATGATTCGGACGGACTTCAGCTTCGCTACGGGAGAGAAAGTCTCATCATAGTCAACCCCTTGAACTTGCCGATAACCCTTAGCGACAAGTCGAGCTTTATAGATGGTAACATTACCATCCGCGTCCATCTTCTTCTTAAAGATCCATTTGTTTTCTATTGCTCGCCGATCATCGGGCAAGTCTGTCAAAGTCCATACTTTGTTTTCATACATGGATTCTATCTCGGATTGCATGGCTTCAAGCCATTTTTTGGAATCTGGGCCCGCCATCGCTTCTTCATAGTTCGAAGGTTCACCGTTGTCTAACAACATGATTTTCAGGACAGGGTTGCCATACCACTCTGGCATGGAACATGTCCTTGTGGACCTACGAAGTTCAGTAGCAACTTGATCCGAAGTACCTTGATTATCATCATTAATTTTCTCTCCAGTCGGTGTAGGCACCACAGGAACATTTTCCTGAGCTGCACTACTTTCCGGTTCAAGAGGTAGTACTTCATCGAGTTCTACTTTCCTCCCACTTACTCCTTTCGAGAGAAACTCTTTTTCCAGAAAGGATCCATTCTTGGCAACAAAGATCTTGCCTTCAGATCTAAGGTAGAAGGTATACCCAATGGTTTCCTTAGGGTATCCTATGAAGACGCATTTTTCCGACTTGGGTTCGAGCTTTTCAGGTTGAAGTTTCTTGACATAAGCATCGCATCCCCAAACTTTTAGAAACGACAGCTTAGGTTTCTTCCCAAACCATAATTCATACGGTGTCGTCTCAACGGATTTAGACGGAGCCCTATTTAAAGTGAATGTAGCTGTCTCTAGAGCGTATCCCCAAAATGATAGCGGTAAATCGGTAAGAGACATCATAGAGCGCACCATATCCAATAGAGTGCGATTACGACGTTCGGACACACCATTACGCGGAGGTGTTCCAGGCGGCGTGAGTTGTGAAACGATTCCATATTTCCTTAAGTGTGTACCAAATTTGTGACTTCAATATTCTCTTCCACGATCTGATCATAAGAATTTTATCTTTCGGTCACGTTGATTCTCTACCTCATTCTGAAATTCCTTGAACTTTTCAAAGGTCTCAGACTTGTGTTTCATTAAGTAGACATACCCATATCTACTCATGTCATCAGTGAGAGTGAGAACATAACGATATCCTCCGCGAGCCTCAATGCTCATTGGACCGCACACATCGGTATGTATGATTTCCAATAAGTTGGTTGCTCACTCCATTGTTCCGGAGAACGGAGTCTTGGTCATTTTGCCCATGAGGCATGGTTCGCATGTGTCAAATGATTCATAATCGAGAGACTCTAAAACTCCATCAGCATGGAGCTTCTTCATGCGCTTGACACCAATGTGACCAAGGCGGCAGTGCCACAAGTATATGGGACTATCGTTATCAACTTTACATCTTTTGGTATTCACACTATGAATATGTGTAACATTACGTTCGAGATTCATTAAGAATAAACCATTGACCATCGGGGCATGACCATAAAACATATCTCTCATATAAATAGAACAACCATTATTCTCGGATTTAAATGAGTAGCCATCTCGTATTAAACGAGATCCAGACACAATGTTCATGCTCAAACTTGGCACTAAATAACAATTATTGAGGTTTGAAGCTAATCCCGTAGGTAAATGTAGAGGTAGCGTGCCGACGGCGATCACATTGACCTTGGAACCATTCCCGACGCGCATCGTCACCTCGTCCTTCGCCAGTCTTCGCTTATTCCGCAGCTCCTGGTTTGAGTTACAAATATGAGCAACGGCACCGGTATCAAATACCCAGGAGCTACTACGAGCATTGGTAAGGTACACATCAATTACATGTATATCACATATACCTTTAGTGTTGCCGGCCTTCTTGCCCGCTAAGTATTTGGGGCAGTTCCGCTTCCAGTGACTCCTCCCTTTGCAATAAAAGCACTCAGTCTCAGGCTTGGGTCCATTCTTTGACTTCTTCCCGGCAACTGGCTTACCGGGCACGACAACATCCTTGCCGTCCTTCTTGAAGTTCTTCTTACCCTTGCCTTTCTTGAACTTGGTGGTTTTACTGACCATCAACACTTGATGTTCCTTTTTGATTTCTACCTCTGCTGACTTCAGCATTGAAAATACTTCAGGAATAGTTTTCACCATCCCCTGCATATTGTAGTTCATCACAAAGCTCTTGTAGCTCGGTGGGAGCGACTGAAGGATTCTGTCAATGACCGCCTCGTCCGGGAGGTTAATGTCCAGCTGGGACAGGCAGTTGTGCAACCCAGACATTTTGAGTATGTGCTCACTGACAGAACTATTTTCCTCCATCTTACAACTATAGAACTTGTCGGAGACTTCATATCTCTCGACCCGGGCGTGAGCTTGGAAAACCATTTTCAGCTCCTCGAACATCTCATATGCTCCGTGTTTCTCAAAATGCTTTTGGAGCCCCGGTTCTAAGCTGTAAAGCATGCCGCACTGAACGAGGGAGTAATCATCAGCACGCGACTGCCAAGCGTTCATAACGTCTTGGTTCTCTGGGATGGGTGCTTCACCTAGCAGTCCTTCTAGGACATATGCTTTCTTGGCAGCTATGAGGATGATCCTCAGGTTCCGGACCCAGTCCGTATAGTTGCTGCCATCATCTTTCAGCTTGGTTTTCTCTAGGAACGCGTTGAATTTCATGTTGACATGAGCGTTGGCCATTTGATCTACAAGACATTTTGCAAAGATTTTAGACTAAGTTCATGATAATTAAGTTCATCTAATCAAATTATTTAATGAACTCCCACTCAGATTAGACATCCCTCTAGTCATCTAAGTGTTACATGATCCGAGTCGACTAGGCCGTGTCCGATCATCACGTGAGACGAACTAGTCATCATCGGTGAACATCTCCATGTTGATTGTATCTTTCATACGACTCATGTTCGACCTTTCAGTCTCTTGTGTTCCGAGGCCATGTCTGTACATGCTAGGCTCGTCAAGTTAACCTAAGTGTTTTGCATGTGTAAATCTGTCTTACACCCGTTGTATGTGAACGTTAGAATCTATCACACCCGATCATCACGTGGTGCTTCGAAACAACGAACTGTCGCAACGGCGCACAGTTAGGGGGAACACTTTCTTCAAATTATTATGAGGGATCATCTTATTTACTACCATCATTCTAAGTAAACAAGATGCAAAAACATGATAAACATCACATGCAATCAAATAGTAGTGACATGATATGGCCAATATCATTTAGCTCCTTTGATCTCCATCTTCGGGGCTCCATGATCATCTTCGTCACCGGCATGACACCATGATCTCCATCATCATGACCTCCATCATCGTGTCTCCATGAAGTAGCTCACCAACTATTACTTCTATTACTATAGCTAACGGTTTAGCAATAAAGTAAAGTAATTACATGGCGTTAAATCATTGACACGCAGGTGATACAATAATTAAGACAACTCCTATGGCTCCTGCCGGTTGTCATACTCATCGACATGCAAGTCGTGATTCCTATTACAAGAACATGATCTCATACATCACAATATATCATTCATCATTCATCACAACTTTTGGCCATATCACATCACAAAGCAATTGCTGCAAAAACAAGTTAGACGTCCTCTAATTGTTGTTGCATCTTTTACGTGGCTGCAATAGGGTTCTAGCAAGAACGTTTTCTTACCTACGAAAAAGCCACAACGTGATTTGTCAACTTCTATTTACCCTTCATAAGGACCCTTTTCATCGAATCCGCTCCAACTAAAGTGGGAGAGACAGACACCCGCTAGCCACCTTATGCAACTAGTGCATGTCAGTCGGTGGAACCTGTCTCACGTAAGCGTACGTGTAAGGTCGGTCCGGGCCGCTTAATCCCACAATACCGCTGAAGCAAAATAAGACTAGTAGTGGCAAGAAAATTTGACAACATCTATGCCCACAACAGATTTGTGTTCTACTCGTGCAAAGAGAACTACGCATAGACCTAGCTCATGATGCCACTGTTGGGGAACGTTGCAGAAAATAATTTTTTTTTACGGTTTCACCAAGATCAATCTATGAGTTCATCTAGCAATGAGAGAGAGGAGTGCATCTACATACCCTTGTAGATCGAGCGGAAGCGTTCAAGAGAACGGGGTTGAGGGAGTCGTACTCGTCGTGATCCAAATCACCGGAGATCCTAGCGCCGAACGGACGGCACCTCCGTGTTCAACACACGTACGGTCAGCGTGACGTCTCCTCCTTCTTGATCCAGCAAGGGGGAAGGAGAGGTTGATGAAGATCCAGCAGCACGACGGCGTGGTGGTGGATGCAGCAGAGATCCCGGCAGGGCTTCGCCAAGCGTCTGTGGGAGGGAGAGGTGTAGCAAGGGGGAAGGGAGGCGCCAAGTGCAAGGGTGCGGCTGACCTCCCTCCCCCCTCTATATATAGGGTCCCTAGGGGGGGCGCCGGCCCTAGGAGATGGGATCTTCTAGGGGGGCGGCGGCCAAGGGGGGTGCCTTGCCCCCCAAGGCAAGTGGAGGCGCCCCCTCCCCTAGGGTTCCCAACCCTAGGCGCAGGGGGCACAAGGGGGGGGCGCACCAGCCCACCAGGGGCTGGTTCCCCTCCCACTTCAGCCCATGGGGCCCCCCGGGATGGGTGGCCCCACCCGGTGGAACCCCGGGACCCTTCCGGTGGTCCCGGTACAATGCCAGTGACCCCCGAAACCTTCCCGATGGCCGAAACTCGACTTCCCATATATAATTCTTTACCTCTGGACCATTTCGGAACTCCTTGTGACGTCCGAGATCTCATCCGGGACTCCGAACAACTTTCAGTTTGCTGCATACTAATATCTCTACAACCCTAGCGTCACCGAACCTTAAGTGTGTAGACCCTACGGGTTCGGGAGACACGTAGACATGACCGAGACGGCTCTCCGGTCAATAACCAACAGTGGGATCTGGATACCCATGTTGGCTCCCACATGCTCCTCGATGATCTCATCGGATGAACCACGATGTCGAGGATTCAAGCAACCCCGTATACAATTCCCTTTGTCAATCGATATGTTACTTGCCCGAGATTCGATCGTCGGTATCCTAATACCTCATTCAATCTCGTTATCGGCAAGTCACTTTACTCGTACCGTAATGCATGATCCCGTGACCAGACACTTGGTCACTTTGAGCTCATTATGATGATGCATTACCGAGAGGGCCCAGAGATACCTCTCCGTCATACGGAGTGACAAATCCCAGTCTCGATCCGTGTCAATCCAACAGATACTTTTGGAGATACCCATAGTATACCTTTACAGTCACCCAGTTACGTTGTTGACGTTTGGTACACCCAAAGCACTCCTACGACATCTGGGAGTTACACGATCTCATGGTCTAAGGAAAAGATACTTGACATTGGAAAAACTCTAGCAAACGAACTACACGATCTTGTGCTATGCTTAGGATTGGGTCTTGTCCATCACATCATTCACCTAATGATGTGATCCCGTTATCAATGACATCCAATGTCCATAGTCAGGAAACCATGACTATCTGTTGATTAACGGGCTAGTCAACTAGAGGATCATTAGGGACATATTGTGGTCTATGTATTCACACACATGTATTACGATTTTCGGATAACACAGTTATAGCATGAATAAAAGACAATTATCATGAACAAGGAAATATAATAATAATCCTTTTATTATTGCCTCTAGGGCATATTTCCAACACTCTCTCCCTTATGGCCCATGTTGTCCCATTAGTCTCCTGGGGGGTTCCGGTAACCTCCCGGTACTCCAAAAATTATCCGATACTTCCTGAAACCATTCTGGTATCCGAATGCAACCTTCCAATATATTAATCTTAATGTCTTGATCATTTTGAGACTCGTTGTCATGTCCGTGATCTCATCCAGGACTCCGAACAAACTTCGGTCAGCAAAAACACATAACTCATAATATAAATCGTCATCGAATGTTAAGCGTGCGGACCCTACGGGTTCGAGAACTATGTAGACATGATCAAGACACATCTCTAATCAATAACCAATAGCGGAACCTGGATGCTCATATTGGCTCCTACATAATCTACAAAGATCTTTATTGGTCAAACTGCATAACAACATACATTGTTCCCTTTGTCATCGGTATGTTACTTGCCCGAGATTCGATCGTCGGTATCATCATACCTAGTTCAATCTTGTTACTGGCAAGTCTCTTTACTCGTTCTGTAATTGTCGTGGTTTTGTCACGGCAGATGTCCTTAGTGTCAGGACTTAGTCGCGAGGCCAACGCATCTATGTGGTAGCTTGAAAGGGGTTGAGTGGGACGAGAGACGCAGGGCGGATCGACACACAAGACAAGGATTTAGACAGCTTCGGGCCCCGGGAAACATCATCTGGTAATAGCCCTACATGCTGTTTGTGGCTAGGTCTCATTATCATCACGAGGGAGTCGCCGTAAACCGGCTCTTTGTGTCTAGTCCTACAGATTGTTTCTTGCTTGTCCCTCTTTGGGGAGCCCTGCCCCTCCTTATATATGTTGAAGGGACGGGTTACATGACTAGTCCTAGTAGGATTAGGATTACTCTATTACAAGTGGAGACCTAGTCTTGCTTCCTTTGTAAGGGAATACTCCTTATGCTTTCCTCTTAAACCGGCCCACCATAGCGTGATCCGGCCTTCCATAAACCGCCCGTTGGGCCACCGGGTCTTGTCGCTCCTCTGACCCGCCTGCCGGATTACCAATGAATCTTAAACCGCCAGGTCCAAGTGGGTCGCCGGTGAATCGCCAAACTCTAGCCGGGTCATACATCCGGCGGTTTATACCGCGGGATATATCCCTAACATTAGCCCCCAGTTTAATTTGGATTCATCCATGTTAAACTGATCTGCAACATAAACACAAGAACAAATTTTTCGGGTTGTGCTCCGGTTTAAATATTCTTGTAAACCGGTACTTGATCATCCTTAAATCCTTGTCATTTCTTCCTTCTAAAAAATCTGAGTCAATAGACCAGTTTCATAATCGATTTGCTTGCAGAAGATATTTTGTAAATAAAGAATCCATTTGAATTGGCCTTCAATGCTCTGACTTGACAAAAATATTATTCTCTGAAATATCAACTGATATCTAGCCGGCTTGAAGATGTAAAACTTGCCGGTTTATGATTACCACCATTGTCGGGTTATAAAAACTGATAATTTTGGGTCATGATTGTTGTCAATGCCGGTTCATGATTGTTGCCAACGCAGGTTCATGATTATTGATGACGCCGGGTTGCAGACACAGGGTTGTAATGATTGGTGACGCCGGATCAATCCCGGTTTGCTCAAAACAGAGAATTTGAAAATAGTTCTTCAATAATAATATAATACATGTAGCCCCCAAGTCTTGAGGAGAACAAAGTGATGGCTTAAGACTTGCTTCAATATAAATATTGCCACTTAAGAAGAAATCCATGTTGTTCATCCCAGTCACTTAGTAAAAACTGAATACTCCATATTATGTAGCCCCCAAGTGCCGGGTTGTCATGCTTGCAGCAACCAGTGTAGCCCTTAAGGGTCGGGTCATTATGCAACAATGAGCAGGGACTTTGTAGGTATAATCATGTAGATTTGAGCAATGATGTGTAGCCCCCAAGGGCCGGCTCAGTAAGATAATATTGAGCTAGGACTTGATATATACTTCAATGAAAATAACATCATATGCTGTAACCCCCATCATGGGACTTGAATCCACGTCCGCAAGGTTAAGATCCTTGTGCTTTACCAACTGAGCAGTGGACCCTTCAATATACTGAATAAAAAGCTTTGTACCTTGAATTGTTAACAGGAGCAATTGGTAGCCCCCAAGGGCTGGCTCATTACGATGTGATGAGTCGGGTCTTCAATGAGGTGAGCAAACAATGACTTTGCATTAGCCCCCAAGTGTCATGGTGCATGCTTGCAGCGACATGAGACTTGTGTATTTGATGTAATCTCAACTTAAATTATGTAGCCCCCAAGTGCCGGGTCGTAAGCCTGCAGCGACTCGGGACTATTCCCTCCATTGTAGAATAAATCATATCCATTGATAAAATAATAGCCATTGTGCTGAAGCGACTTTGAAAACCTCAATCATACTATTGGTTATTGATAACCATAATAATAATCCAGCCATGTTGGCTATTAAAGATTTGAATAATATACCCAATGATTTATAAGCGCATGATTCCAATGGCGCAATCCAAATATATATTGACGACTTATAGTCCAAAGCCAGGCCGGGTCAATAAACACCAGATTATAAATGATTATGTATTGACAACTTGTAGTTGAAAGTCGAGCCGGGTTAATGAATACCGGGTTAATTTGATGACTGATAGTCATGCCGGGTCAATAGACACCGGTTCAACATAGAATTTATCAAAAGAGAAAAAAATCTTGACAAAGGCAAATAAAACCGTGTAGTCGAGGCTTTTCAAGGGCTGCCAGGCCCAAATTCGAGGCTTTTCATAGGCTGCCAGGCCGCTGAGTTAAACCATTTGACAAAGCCTTTTAAGATGGGCCTCCAACTAACCAATCATCGTTTTAACTTTGACAAGTTCAGGGTCTGTATAAGAGTAACTTGTCAAACATTCAGTGGGTCATGCCAGGATTACCTGGATAGGAGTGGCTTACTTGATGAAGGCAGGTTAACCCGGGGTTTTAGGTGAATACACCAGGCTTCCAAGCCGTGGGTCGATACCCAATTACAAGGGTCCTTTCAAACTCTTTGTTACTTTACACAAAGAGCCCCCAAGTAACTTTGTGAGCTGTGCTCAATGGGTGCCTATGTTTGAGGTGTGCTTTTAGCAACAATACTCTTTTGGCCCCTTGGGTGTGAAGCTCCCAAGCTGTATTGTGGCATGATAGCCGGTTTAATGGACTAAACAGGACGTCGCTTTGTAAGCAGAAGCCTCCACATGATAAATAATACGATAAGCTAATAAGGCAGGATATCCATGTTTGAACCGCGCATCATGGCAGCAGGTCCTCTTTGGCAACCTTTAATTTTTTGCAAGAGATAAATTCTTCTTGAACCGGGATTTTGAACCAGATATTGAGAGCTTCAAAGCTTTGTGGGAGACATCTTTCCCTTGAACCGGATTTTAAACCGGAATCTTCATTTTCAGCTGGAAATTTTCTGACGGCCTTTAAGCTCGAACTTGCGAGAAGTTAATTCCTTTTTGAACCGGACATTTTTAAACCAGATTTGAGAGCTTCGAAGCTTTGTGGGAGAATAGATTTTTCTTGAACCGGATTGTAAACCGGATATTTGAGAGCTTCAGTGAGACTGACTTCCCTTGAGCCGGATTGTAAACCGAAATCCTTTCTGATGACCTGGAACTTCTTCATTGAGCCGGGATTTTGTAACCGCCATATACTTTCTAAGCCGGAAATTTTCTGACGGCCCTTAAATTTTCATGAATATAACAGTAGCCTCCTGGACTGGGTTATCCTTCCCTCCATCGTCCCGAGGTTCTTAAATTTGCTAAAACTGGCAAGATTTGCTGAGTCATGTCATCGTAGCCCCCGAGTCTCAAAGGTGACTCGAGGAGTTGGCTTGAAACTCTCATATTTGACTGTGATATAAACTGGCATAACTTGTATGTCATTGGTGTTGATAGCACGATGTGAATCCACAGAAGGTTGAGGTGACTGCGGCGGGTTATAAATGATTCCGTGTGAGCCATGTCAGCAACTCGGCCAATGGTTCCTTCCAACTGGCGATTTGAAGTTAACCAAACTGTAGTGGCGGTGACTTGTGCGCCTCCCCATTGAGCCACCCAGTGTAGATGGCGGCTGATAGTATATGATAATTTGCCTCCATTTTGTTGAAAGAAAAACCGGGCTACCCAAGCTGTGACTTGCTCAGACAGCTCATGCATACAGGTGCGGCCCGGTATGCTGATATAGACCAGGCTGCGAGAGGCAGACGGAAAAGACGACCTCAGCATCAGAGGCGGCTCAGATAGATGAACCGGCCGCGGTGTTGTAAACCGGCGCGGACGGGCGAGTCAACCACGTCATTTTAATGTAGTGAACAATTGTCCTGCATCAAAAACATCGCAGGCCAGAGTAATTGTTTTTTTTTGACAAAAGGAATATGTGCCAAAATTATATTTAGAAGGATATCACCTGATTCGCCCGGTCAACAGACGACTCGCCCGTGGCATTGTAAAATGGCGTGGACGGGAGAGTCGGCCACGGGTCGGACGGGTAAGTCGCCCATAGTGTTGTAAACCATCACGGACGAGCGAGCTGTCCTCCACGTTGCAAGCAGGCGCGGACACGTGAACCGGCCGCGAGGGCGGACGGGCGAGTCAGCCACGGGGTCGGACGGGTAAGTCGCCCATAGGGTTGTAAACCATCACGGACGAGCGAGCTGTCCTCCACGTTGCAAGCGGGCGCGAACACGTGAACCGGCCGCGAGGGCGGACGGGCGAGTCGGCCACGGGGTCGGACGGGTAAGTCGCTCATAGGGTTGTAAACCATCACGGACGAGCGAGCTGTCCTCCATGTTGCAAGCTGGCGCGGACACGTGAACCGGCCGCGAGGGCGAACGGGCGAGTTAGTCACGGCACGGTCCTGGCGAGTTGATGTAGATCGAGCTGCACGGGCGGCGGCTTGCACACACCCGTTCGACAGTAAGCGCGCGCGAACGCCGGCGCATGATGATGCGAACGCATATTTCATAGGCACAACATGGCACCACCTTTATAATTAATTGTTGTCCTGCACATAAAGATATACAGACTAACGTAATTGTTCTCTGATGAAAACAATATGTGTTAATAAAATAGACTCAGAAGGATATCACCTGATTTGTTCGGATCAACCAATGATTAGTACTGCGCACATCGTCGGACTTGTCCAGGTCATAGTACCATAACTTTGAACAGAGAAAGAGTGATCCGACGTGTAGACGCAGCAATTGACAGGCTGGAAACTGGTTTGACCAGACCACTTGAAAGAGCTTTAGGTGGTGTTTGTTTTTCTAGTCCTAGGACTTTTTCTAGTCCCTGGAACTTTTTGAAAAAGACTCTCAAGGAGGTGCTTCTAAGGACTTTTAGCAAAAAGTCCCAAAAAAGTCCCACCCTGTTTGATTTGCTAGGGACTTTTTCTAGTCCTTACACCAAAAAATGCTTGGAAACAAACACCCCCTTAGGTGAGACCAACTTTTATGTGACCCCTTGTCATGCTTTGGCTTTAATCTTCTTCGTGGAGTATGATGGCCTCCTTTGGAAATCGTACCAAGGCTTAGTGATAACTGTACTAATACATTTATTAGTCTATTTGCGGGACCATGGCCGAGGCAAAAACTACAAATCTGACCTATGAACGAAAAGAATTCACAAAATAAACTGTGCTTAAAAAAATTTCACTCTGCTGACCCTTTCATGCGACGCCCGACAGTTAGGCGTCACACTACACTGTGTAGCGCCTGACTGACGGGCGCTACACATCTAGCTAGCGTCGCACTCCGGAATACTTAAAAATTACTAAGTCAATGTGCAACGCCTAATAGCCAGGCGCTATACTATATAGTGTAATGCCTATACATTAAGCGTTGCACTATTTGCATTATTTGTGCCGCGCTTTAGTTTTGTGTACCGTGGCAGAGACAGGTCTGCCACTGCTGAGCGATGCTCATCAGCAGCATAGCTTGGCTTTTGTGTGTGATTGTACATACATGCTGTACTGCTAGCTGCTATAGTATGCTAGCCGGCTATAGGTTGGATGAGGTTTACTTTATCATTTTATTGTTTCTCTAGTAGATGTCTGCTCCTCTCCCACGTACGGGGCTACAACATCTCTCTTGGGTTTCATCAACTCTTGAATGTTTCTGCCCTCTCTTTACCACTACTGGCGTTTGCTATGTAATCTGATTCTAATTCATCTATCTATGTTACACACTCTGCATCGCTGTGTACATGCAAGTAGTGCAGCGCCTATGGTCTAGGCGCTGCACACTGACTTAGCAACTTTTAGGTATTCCGGAGTGCGACGCTAGCTAGATGTGTAGCGCCTGTCAGTCAGACGCTACACAGTGTAGTGTGACGCCTAGCTGTTGGGCACCACATGAAAGGGTCAGCGGAGGGAATTTTTTTCAAGCACAATTCATTTTGTGAGTTCTTTTCGTTCACAGGTCAAATTTGACGTTTTTGCCCATGGCCGATCTTGGATAACTCACGGGGCTGCGGCCTCTTTCTTTTCTTCCTCAACTTCCCAGTCAGCTCCCTGCTTTCCATTCTCCAGGCAATAGCCAGCAGTTTCAGGACACCGGCGAGGCGCGATGCGGCGACTAACTCAGCAAAAGCGGCTCGGAGAGGTGGGGCCGCTCGGTCAAGGGCGACTCAGCGCAGCTCCTAAGGCCAACTCCACCGTGCGACTCTATCCTGTCCGGGTCCGTCCGTTTGGGGTAAAAGGGACAAAAGAGGCGGCCCAACGCACGGCCTCAAACGGACAAATGTCCGAATTCCGTCCGTTTTCGACCCATCCCCGGCCCAAACTTGCGCTCGGTTTGGGGTGAAACGGACGCGCGCGGATGACCGCGACGCACGCCCTTGCCCCCCTCGTGGCCCGCCTGTCGGGGACACTAGCAGTCCCTCCGCTCCCCAACGCTTCACCCTCTCTCCCAGCCCTGCCCCGCCGTCGGCGCCGCCCTATTCTCCGGCCGCCTCCTCACCGCGCAGCCCCCCCGCTGTCCATACCAAACCACGTCTGGACATGGCCGCCACCACGCCCGCGCTTTTGCCGTAGTTTTGGCCGTCGCCGTCCTTGCCGGTGCCAGAGGGGACACGACTGCCGGCGACGGACCACGGCGGCCGAGGCAGATTCCGACGAGAGCTCCAGAGCGTCCAGTAGCTGGCCGGTAACCACCCCTGCTGCGTCCAGGTGATCATCGCGGCCGCTTCGCCACCGCGACCGCAAGGTGTTCGACCTTTTGCCAACAAAGGCATGGATAGTGGAGACGAGTTTTTCTTCAATCACTTCCTTTGTTCATCGGATGATTCGTCGTCGGATGATGAAGATCTTGTGGTGGCTGCACTGGTCGTTCACGACCATATTCAACGGCAGCTTCCTCGGTACAGGGGGTCACTCCCTGGCCGTGCTCCCAACCCGAACCGCAACAGGGAGAGAGGCCACGCCCTGCTCTATGCCGATTACTTTGCCAACACCCCGCTCTTCAAGCCAGATAAATTTCGTCGCCGTTTTCGTATGGCAAGGCATGTGTTCAATCATATCCGAGAGGGAGTGGTTGCTCATGACCCATACTTCGAGTGCAAGACGGATGCCCTTGGCAAGCTTGGATTCTCCTCTTACCAGAAATGCACCGCGGCCATCCGCATGCTTGCATATGGTATTCCAGGCGATCTGGTGGACGAGTATGTGCGTATGAGTGAGACAACATGTCTAATGTCAATGTACAAGTTTTGCCAGTCTGTGATCGAGGTGTTTGGCCTAGAGTACTTGAGGCAGCCAACTGCCGCTGATACAGAGAGATTGTTGGCGACCAATGCAGCTAGAGGCTTTCCAGGCATGCTTGGCAGCATTGATTGTATGCATTGGGAGTGGAAGAACTGTCCATTTGCTTGGCAGGGCCAGTACAAGGGGCATGTTAACGGGTGCACTGTAATATTAGAAGCGGTAGCATTGCAAGATCTTTGGATATGGCATTCTTTCTTCGGTATGGCAGGTTCTCACAATGATATCAATGTGCTGCAACGTTCTCCAGTCTTCGCGAGGCTTGCAGAAGGAAACTCCCCACCTGTCAACTTTGAGATCAACGGCCACCAGTACAACAAAGGATATTATCTAGCAGATGGTATATATCCTCAGTGGTCAACTTTTGTGAAGACAATCTCGAAACCCCAAGGTGAGAAGAGAAAGAGGTTTGCCCAAATGCAAGAGAGTGTTAGAAAGGATGTGGAACGTGCTTTTGGTGTGCTTCAATCCCGGTGGGGTATCGCTCGAAACCCTGCACTGTCATGGGATGAAAGGAAGCTTTGGGAGGTGATGACTGCTTGTGTGATCATGCACAACATGATCGTCGAGGACGAGCGTGATGAGAGTATCTTCGACCAAGGATTTGATTATCAAGGTGAAAATATTGAGCCCCTGCACCAAGACCCGGCCACATTTGAACAGTTTGTCCAATTCCACCGTGAGATGCGTGATTGACACACTCATTTGAATCTTCAAAATGACTTGGTTGAGCACGTCTGGGATCACATTGGCAACCAATAGATGTATTGGTCCAATTTATGTTCAGTCAAGACAATTTCGATTTGGTTGTAAAACTATTTTATTTAAGACAATTTCAATTGGGTTGTAAAACTATTTTAATTTTCAGACAAATATTTGGGTTGGAAGTAGTTTGATGCAAATTTAGGCATTTTTGGCCCTCACGGACAGGATGGGGCAAATGGATGCGGCCGCGCGCTGGGCGCACGGCCACCGCATCCCAGGACAGGCCCGGACACGACCCCAAACCCCTACCCAAACAGACAGAATCCGGACAAAACGAACGTCCGTTTGGGGTCGCGCGGTGGAGTTGGCCTAACAGAGAATGGAAGCGATGCGGCGGGTCTCAGCTGCGGAGGCTGCTCAAGCAAAATACTGCAGGATGACAACGGCGGCTTAATACACGGATGCAACCGTGCAGTAGTACTGGAGGAGTCCGGGGCGGCTCAGCGCTGACCGCCGGTGAAGGATTTGACACGGAGACGGGCCGCTGCGATTTGGAGGCAGGCGGGGCGTGTTGTGGGCACCTGCAGGATGCGGAACAGAGAGAGCCGACTCTGATGGCGGCTCGGAAAAGGCTATGAAGGCGACTCGGAGTGGATGATGACTTAGGCGGCGTAGTCGGAGCCGGAGCGGGCGTAGTCAGTCCGCGGAGGCGAGCAAGGCCAGCTTGCTGAGCGCGGACGCGTCAGAGGGGATCGACTGACACCGTGGCAGGGGTAGTTCCAGGGGAAAAAGGAGATTAAATTGCACAAAACCACCACTTTGAAGGCTAGGTTTGCAGAAAACACTACGCTACACTTTTGTTGCAAAAAACACCACGTCTTCTGTAATCGTTTTGCAAAAATCACTGATCGGCGGCTTTGTCTTGGTTAAGCGCACTTATGACAGATGGGCCCGCCAGTCAGGCTGACGTGGCACCGCTTAACACCTCCCAGGTAACGGCGGCAGTTGGTAATGTTGTAAGCATGTGTGGAGCCAGATGGGGCCACCTATCATTGAAAGAAAAAGACAAAAAAACGTCTGCCTTTTTTTGCTTGCCTTGCCTTATCTTCAGCATAATGGAACAGAGCTGAGTTGCAGCCATAGCCGTTCCTTGGGAGGTGAACCTGCTTTGACGCTATCGAGCTCTGCATGCCGTCGGTGGTGTCCTCTAGAGCATCAGGAGGCAGAGCGCGGCGTCCTCCTGCTCCTCATAGAATGCGCTCAACATCGGCAGTGACCGCGCGGGGGCCGGCGCCGTCACGCGCATCAAACTGCGCCTTCGCCTAGGCGGCGCGGCCATCACAACCACCAGCGGCCGCCTCCATCTCTTCATGCGCCTCCGGCAGCTCCTCCCCGAGAGAGTTGTGGGAGCGCATGTGCCCGCTGAGCGAGCGGCCGCACAAGAAGCCCTTTCCCGCACACCTTGCACTTGTGGTGGTGCATCCCGCTTCCCGCAGCAAGCTCCCCCATGGCATCCATGATCGATTGAGCGACCAAAAGCAGTGATTCGGTTGGATCATTCAAGAGGAGAGTGGGGAGGGGCTGCCTGGGGGAGGATCTAAGGCGGCGGGCGCGACCATTGGGGATCTGGGGGAGAGCTGAAGGAGTAGAAGGGAGGCGGGCTCGTCCCGCTTTGTCAACTAGCTGGCTCGACCTTCAGGCGGCCTCTGCCTCGGCGGGGGCGGGGCGAGCTTTTCACGGCAACGCGTACAGTGGCATGTGCCCCAGCCGGGGGCGGGGCGGGCGACAAGCATCTGCCCTGGTCGGGATCCGGTGGTGAAGATGAAGCTTTTTTTTCCTTTTTCTTTGAATGACAGGTGGACCCCACATGGTTCCACACATGATCACACGTTACCTACCATCGCCGTTAGCTGCGAGGTGTTAAGTGATGCCACGTCAGCCTGACTGGCGGGCCCTGTCAGTCATAAGTGCGGTTAACCAAGACAAAGCCACCGATCAGTGGTTTTTGCAAAACGATTATAGAAGACGTGGTGTTTTTTACAACAAAAGTGTAGCGTAGTGTTTTCTGCAAACCTAGCCTTCAAAGTGGTGGTTTTATGCAATTTACTCGAAAAAGGATGGCGGCTCGTGGATGTCGCAGCTACTCATAGAAGCAGTGGAGGTGGGCGGTTCATCCGGCTTGCAGGTGAAGGTCCGGGGCACGAGTGCGACCCGTCGGTGTGGTGAAGCGGTGGAGGCCAGTATGCCGGGCGCGGAGCCCACGACGGCAGAGGCAGCCCAGGAGAGGCCGGCAGCTTTTACGAGGGCAGCAATAGCGCGTCGGTCTGGTCGGCTCGGGACGAATCTTGCGACCGCTGCAGTGATGTTGGTCTTTCCTTTTTCCATTGCTGTTGATGATTAATCCCGATCCTGATTTGGAAACAATTCTTTTAACCTAATATCGGTTTATCTTCGGATTGGACCCGTTTATCTCGACGAGTTTTTGCTAGCTCTGCCAATTTGTATTGTTCCACCCGTTCTGCCGTGAGCTGTGTGGTAAATCTGGACCGATGGGGTACTATTTATCAATCCACGGAACTCTGGTCCATCGATGTAGTGCTAGGAAAATAGCTGACAAATTTTGAATTATGTGCCACTTTGATGCTTCACGACTGCACGGCTGTTGTGGACAGAAGACACGTGCTATGCTTCTAAATCATGGCCGTGCTCGATGGAAATCCAATCAGTCTCGCCGACACGTGACTGCTATAAAAACAAAGTTGATCTGATTTTGAATTGGGTCGCGCGTCAGTCTCGTCAACTCGGCGATATGTGGCGGCGCACTTGGCGCAACCCTAATTTCTGAAATTCTTCATCGTTCGGTTGATAGTGAGCTTCTCGATCCTTAAGAGATCCCTTCAAGAACTCAACACCACCGTGTGCAGGCCCCACGGTGGGCGCCAACTGTCGTGGTTTTGTCACAGCAGATGTCCTTAGTGTCAGGACTTAGTCGCGAGGCCAACGCATCTATGTGGTAGCTTGAGAGGGGTTGAGTGGGCCGAGAGACGCAGGGTGGATCAACACACAAGACAAGGATTTAGACAGCTTTGGGCCCCGGGAAACATCATCCGGTAATAGCCCTACATGCTGTTTGTGGCTAGGTCTCATTATCATCACGAGGGAGTCGCCGTAAACCGGCTATTTGTATCTAGCCCTATAGATTATTTCTTGCTTGTCCCTCTTTGGGGAGCCCTGCCCCTCCTTATATATGTTGAAGGGGCGGATTACATGACTAGTCCTAATAGTATTAGGATTACTCTATTACAAGTGGAGTCCTAGTCTTGCTTCCTTTGTAAGGGAATACTCCTTATGCTTTCCTCTTAAACCGGCCCACCATAGCGTGATCCGGCCTTCCATAAACCGCCTGTTGGGCCACCAGGTCTTGTCGCTCCTCTGACCCACCTGCTGGATTACCAATGAATCTTAAACCGCCAGGTCCAAGTGGGTCGCCGGTGAATCGCCAAACTCTAGCCGGGTCATACATCTGGCGGTTTATACCACGGGGTATATCCCCGATAGTAATGCTTCATACCGCAACTAACTCATTAGTCACATTGCTTGAAAGGCTGATAGTGATGAGCATTATCGGGAGGGCCCAGAGATACCTCTCCGATACATGGAGTGACAAATCCTAATCTCGATCTATGCCAACTCAACAAACACCTTCGGAGACACCTGTAGAGCATCTTTATAACCACCCAGTTACGTTGTGATGTTTGATAGTACACAAGGTGTTCCTCCGGTATTCGGGAGTTGCATAATCTCATAGTCTGAGGAACATATATAATTCATGAAGAAAGCAGTAGCAATGAAACTGTAACAATCATTATGCTAAGCTAACGAATGGGTCTTGTCCATCACATCATTCTCCTAATGATGTGATCCCGTTCATCAAATGATAACACATGTCTGTGCTTAGGAAACATAACCATCTTTGATTAACGAGCTAGTCAAGTAGAGGCATACTAGGGACACTATTTTTTGTCTATGTATTCACACATGCACTAAGTTTCCGGTTAATACAATTCTAGCATGAACAATAAACATCTATCATGATATGAGGAAATATAAATAACAACTTTATTATTGCCTCTAGGGCATATTTCCTTTAGTCTCCCACTTGCACTAGAGTCAATGATCTAGATTACACAGTAATGATTCTAACACCCATGGAGTCTTGGTGCTGATCATGTTTTCGTGGAAGAGATTTAGTCAACGGGTCTGCAACATTCATATTCGTATGTATTTTGCAAATCTCTATGTCTCCCTCCGCGACTTGATGCCGGATGGAATTGAAGCGTCTCTTGATGTGTTTGGTTTTCTTGTGAAATCTGGATTCCTTTGCCAAGGCAATTGCACCAGTATTGTCAGAAAAGATTTTCATTGGACCCGATGCACTAGGTATAACTCCTAGATCGGATATGAACTCGTTCATCCAGACTCCTTCATTTGTTGCTTCTGAAGCAGCTATGTACTCCGCTTCACATGTAGATCCCGCCATGATGCATTGCTTGGAACTGCACCAACAGACAGCTCCACCATTCA
This sequence comes from Triticum aestivum, assembly GCF_018294505.1. Taxonomy (NCBI): domain Eukaryota; kingdom Viridiplantae; phylum Streptophyta; class Magnoliopsida; order Poales; family Poaceae; genus Triticum; species Triticum aestivum. The sequence continues at coordinate 575,600,593 of NC_057810.1, forward strand.
ATATAAATACGTATCCGGTTTGTGACTTAGTCATCCAGATCAGTGTCAAAGCTTGCATCGATGTAACCATTTATGACAAGCTCTTTGTCACCTCCATAAACGAGAAACATATCCTTAGTCCTATTCAGGTATTTCAGGATGTTCTTGACCGCTGTCCAGTGCTCCACTCCTGGATTACTTTGGTACCTCCCTGCTATACTTATAGCAAGGCACACATCAGGTCTGGTACACAACATTGCATACATGATAGAACCTATGGCTGGAGCATAGGGAATGACTTTCATTTTCTCTCTATCTTCTGCAGTGGTTGGGCATTGAGTCTGACTCAACTTCACACCTTGTAACACAGGTAAGAACCCTTTCTTTGACTCATCCATTTTGAACTTCTTCAAAACTTTATCAAGGTAGCTTTGTAAAAGTCCAATTATGCGTCTTGTTCTATCTCTATAGATCTTTATGCCCAATATATAAGCAGCTTCACCAAGGTCTTTCATTGAAAAACTTTTATTCAAGTATCCTTTTATGCTATCCAGAAGATCTATATCATTTCCAATCAACAATATGTCATCCACATATAATATTAGAAATGCTACAGAGCTCCCACTCACTTTCTTGAAAATACAGGCTTCTCCAAAAGTCTGTATAAAACCATATGCTTTGATCATACTATCAAAGCATTTATTCCAACTCCGAGAGGCTTGCACCAGTCCATAAATGGATCGCTGGAGCTTGCACACTTTGTTAGCACCCTTTGGATCGACAAAACCTTCTGGTTGCATTATATACAATTCTTCCTCAAGAGATCCATTAGGGAATGCAGTTTTGACATCCATCTACCAAATATCATGATCATAAAATGCGGCAATTGCTAACATGATTCGGACAGACTTAAGCATCGCTACGGCCTACGGGTGAGAAAGTTTCATCGTAGTCAACTCCTTGAACTTGTCAAAAACCTTTCTCAACAAGTCGAGCTTTGTAAACAGTAACATTACCGTTAGCGTCAGTCTACTTCTTGAAGATCCATTTATTTTCTATGGCTTCCCGATCATCGGGCAAATCCATCAAAGTCCATACTTTGTTCTCATACATGGATCCCATCTCAGATTTCATGGCCTCAAGCCATTTCACGAAATCTGGGCTCATCATCGCTTCCTCATAGTTCGTAGGTTCATCATGGTCTAGTAACATGACTTCCAGAACAGGATTACCTTACCACTCTGGTGTGGATCATACTCTGGAAGACCTACGAGGTTCGATAGTAACTTGATCTGAAGTTTCATGATCATCATCATTAGCTTCCTCACTAATTGGTGTAGGAATCACTAGAACTGATTTCTGTAATGAACTACTTTCCAATTCGGGAGAAGGTACTATTACCTCATCAAGTTCTACTTTCCTCCCACTCACTTCTTTCGAGAGAAACTCCTTCTCTAGAAAAGGATCCATTCTTAGCAACGAATATCTTGCCTTCGTATCTGTGATAGAAGGTGTACCCAACAATTTCCTTTGGGTATCCTATGAAGACGCATTTCTCTGATTTGGGTTCGAGCTTAGCTTTTTCACATAAGCATCGCAACCCCAAACTTTAAGAAATGACAACTTTGGTTTCTTGCCAAACAACAGTTCACAAGGCGTCGTCTCAACAGATTTCGATGGTGCCCTACTTAAATTGAATGCAACCGTCTCTAAAGCATAACCCCAAAACAATAGCGGTAAATCAGTAAGAGACATCATAGATCGCACCATATCCAATAAAGTACGGTTACGACATTCAGACACACCATTATGCTGTGGTGTTCCTTGTGGCGTGAGTTGCGAAACTATTCCACATTGTTTTAAATGAAGACCAAACTCGTAACTCAAATATTCACCTCCATGATCAGATCATAGAAACTTTATTTTCTTGTTACGATGATTTTCCACTTCACTCTGAAATTCTTTAACTTTTCAAACGTTTCAGACTTATGCTTCATTAAGTAGATATACCCATATCTGCTCAAATCATCTGTGAAGGTAAGAAAATAACGATGCCCGCCACGAGCTTCAACACTCATTGGACTGCATACATCAGTATGTATTATTTCCAATAAGTCAGTAGCTCATTCCATTGTTCCAGAGAACGGAGTTTTAGTCATCTTGCCCATGAGGCATGGTTCGCAAGCACCAAGTGATTCATAATCAAGTGATTCCAAAAGTCCATCAGCATGGAGTTTCTTCATGCGCTTTACACCAATATGACCTAAACGACAGTGCCACAAATAAGTTGCACTATCATTATCAACTTTGCATATTTTAGCTTCAATATTATGAACATGTGTATCTCCACGATCGAGATTCAATAAAAATAGACCACTCAACAAGGGTGCATGACCATAAAAGATATTACTCATATAAATAGAACAACCATTATTCTCTAATTTAAATGAATAACCATCTCGCATCAAACAAGATCCAGATATAATGTTCATGCTCAACGCTGGCACTAAATAATAATTATTCAGGTCTAAAACTAATCCCGAAGGTAAATGTAGAGGTAGCGTGCCGATGGCGATCACATCGACCTTGGAGCCATTTCCGACACGCATCGTCACCTCATCCTTAGCCAATCTTCGTTTAATCCGTAACCCCTGTTTTGAGTTGCAAATATGAGCAACAGAACCAATATCAAATACCCAGGCGCTACTACAAGCACTAGTAAGGTACACATCAATAACATGTATATCAAATATACCTTTCACTTTGCCATCCTTCTTATCTGCCAAATACTTGGGGAAGTTCCGCTTCCAGTGACCAGTCCCTTTGCAGTAGAAGCACTCGGTTTCAGGCCTAGGTCCAGACTTGGGCTTCTTCCCTTGAGCAGCAACTTGCTTGCCCTTCTTCTTGAAGTTCCCCTTCTTCCCTTTGCCCTATTTTTTGAAACTTGTGGTCTTGTTAACCATCAACACTTGATGCTCCTTTTTGATTTCTACCTCCGCAGCCTTTAGCATTGCGAAGAGCTCGGGAATCATTTTCGTCATCCCTTGCATATTATAGTTCATCACGAAGCCTGTATAGCTTGGTGGAAGTGATTGAAGAACTCTATCAATGACACCATCATCAGGAAGATTAACTCCCAGCTGAGTTAAGTGGTTATGGTACCCAGACATTCTGAGTATGTGTTCACTGACAGAACTATTCTCCTCCATTTTGCAGCTATAGGACTTGTTGGAGACTTCATATCTCTCAACTTGGGCATTTGCTTGAAATATTAACTTCAACTCTTGGAACATCTCATATGCTCCATGACGTTCAAAACATCTTTGAAGTCCCGATTCTAAGCCGTAAAGTATGGCACACTAAACTATTGAGTAGTCATCAGCTTTCCTCTGCCATACGTTCACAGCATCCGCAGTTGCGTCTGTAGCAGGCCTTGCACCTAGAGGTGCTTCCAGGACGTAATTCTTCTGTGCAGCAATGAGGATAATCCTCAAGTTATGAACCCATTCCGTGTAATTGCTACCGTCATCTTTCAACTTAGCTTTCTCTAGGAATGCATTAAAATTCAAGGGAATGGTAGCACGGACCATTGACCTACAACAACATAGACATGCAAAACTATTAGGACTAAGTTCATGATAAATTAAAGTTCAATTAATCATATTACTTAAGAACTCCCACTTAGATAGACATCTCTCTAGTCATCTAAATGATCACGTGATCGAATTCAACTAAACCATGTCCGATCTCATCACGTGAGATGGAGTAGTTTTCAATGGTGAACATCACTATGTTGATCATATCTACTATATGATTAACGTTCGACCTTTCGGTCTTAGTGTTCCGAGGCCATATCTGCATATGCTAGGCTCGTCAAGTTTAACCCGAGTATTCTGCACATGCAAAACTGGCTTGCACCCGTTGTATGTGAACGTAGAGCTCATCACACCCGATCATCATGTGGTGTCTCGACACGACGAACTGTAGCAATGGTGCATACTCAGGGAGAACACTTGTACCTTGAAATTTAGTAAGGGATCATCTTGTGATGCTACCGCCATACTAAGAAAAATAAGATGCATAAAAGATAAACATCATATGCATCATCAAAATATGTGACATGATATGGCCATCATCATCTTGTGCTCATGATCTCCATCACCGAAGCATCATCATGATCTCCATCGTCACCGGCTTGACACCTTGATCTCCATCGTAGCATCGGTGTCGTCTCGTCAACTATTCCTACTACGAGTATCGCTACCGCTTAGTGATAAAGTAAGCAATTACATGGCGATTGCATTCATACAATAAAGCCACAACCATATGGCTCCTGCCAGTTGCCGATAACTGATACATCTCCAATGTATCTATAATTTTGATTGTTTCATGCTATTATATTATCTGTTTTGGATGTTTAACAAGCTTTGATAAGCTATTTTATAATATTTTTGGGACTAACCTATTAATGGAGGGCCCAGTGCTAGTTTCTGTTTTTTTGCCTATTTTAGAGTTTTGCAGAGAAGGAATACCAAACGAAGTCCAAACAGAATGAAACCTTCGTGATGATCTTTCTTGGACCGAAACCAAACCAGAAGACTTGGAGATGAAGTCGGAGAGGCAACGAGGCGGCCACGAGGCAGGAGGGCACGCCCAGGGGGTAGGCGCGCCCCCCGCCCTCGTGGTCCCCTGGTAGCTCCCCTGACCTAGTTCCTTCGCCTATATATATACTCTTATACCCTAAAAACATCAAAGGGAGCCACGAAATCACTTTTCCACCGCCGCAACCTTCTGTACCCGTGAGGTCCCATCTTGGGGCCTTTTCCGGTGATCTACCGGAGGGGGATTCGATCACGGAGGGCTTCTACATCAACACCATTACCTCTCCGATGAAGCATGAGTAGTTTACCACATACCTTCGGGTCCATAGTTATTAGCTAGATGGCTTCTTCTCTCTCTTTGGTTCTCAATACCAAGTTCTCCTCGATATTCTTGGAGATCTATTCGATGTAATACTCTTTTGCAGTGTGTTTGCCAAGATCCGATGAATTGTGGATTTATGATCAATATTATCTATGAATATTATTTGGTTATTCTCTGAATTCTTATATGCATGATTTGATATCTTTGCAAGTCTCTTCGAATTTTTGGTTTAGTTTGGCCTACTAGATTGATCTTTCTTGCAATGGGAGAAGTGCTTAGCTTTGGGTTCAATCTTGTGGTGTCCTTTCCCAGTGACAGTAGGGCATCAAGGCACATATTGTATTGTTGCCATCAAGGATAACAAGATGGGGTTTTGATCATATTTCTTGACTTAATTCCTCTACATCATGTCAGCTTGCTTAATTCATTACTCCATTTTTTATGAACTTTATATTCTAGATGCATGCTGGATAGCGGTCGACGTGTGGAGTAATACTAGTAGATGCAGGCAGGAGTCAGTCTACTTGACACGGACTTGATGCCTATGTTCATTATCATTGCCTTAGATGTCATCATAATTATGCGTTTTTCTATCAATTGCTCGGCAGTAATTTGTTCACCCACCGTAATATATGGTATCTCGAGAGAAGCCACTAGTGAAACCTATGGCCCCCGGGTCTCTTTTCCATATTACTAAATCTCTTTACATCTTGCTAATTTCCGATCTACTATTTTGCAATCTTTACTTTCCAATCTATACACCCAAAAATACCAAAATATTTACTTCACCATTTATCTATCTCTATCAGATCTCACTTTTGCGAGTGACCGTGAAGGGATTGACAACCCCTTTATCACATTGGTTGCAAGTTCTTGATTGTTTGTGCAGGTATTTGGTGACTTGTGCGTCGTCTCCTACTGGATTGATACCTTGGTTCTCAAAACTGAGGGAAATACTTACACTACTTTCCTGCATCACCCTTTCCTCTTCAAGGGAAAACCAACGCAAGCTCAAGAGGTAGCAAGAAGGATTTCTAGCGCTGTTGCCGGGGAGATCTACGTCAAGTCAAGCCATACCAAGTACCGATCATAAACTCTTCTCCCTTGCATTACATTATTCCCCATTCGCCTCTAGTTTCCCTCTCCCCCACTTCTAAAACGATTTTTGAAAACCTTTGCCTTTTCTTCGCCTTCTTCCCCTATATATTTTTGTTTGTGTTTCCATGTGCCTGTATTTGCTTGCATCTTTGCTTGCTAAAAATCTATTGATATGGATCCACTTAAAGTGTTCTACTTGGATCATCTTCGATCTATTTGTGCTCGTGCTGAAACCCCAACTAGTTTAGTTGAGGTAGAATCATTAAATGAGTTGTGCGTCACCCTTTGTCTGAAAAAGGGAGACTCTTATGGGATCAAATAAACTGTTTGTTGTGTTATGCTTGGAATCTTTGTGAAATTTATGATTTTACTTGTTGCTCTAAGAACCCTAAAAAACACCTTCCCTACCTATGTGGGTTTGATGATAATGAAAATTTATCTTCTTATGCAAAGGGTGTTTATAGTTAATATGATATCAAACAAACTGAAGAATTTTTTGCTTTTAAGGGTGCTTATGAAGTTGTTTCTTTGATTGAAAAGTATGATATTACTCTCTACAAATCTGAAATTTTTGACATACTTAAATATTGCTCTGAAAACTATGCTCATAATGTCCATGTCAAAGAATTCATTGAAAGAATGACCGTTGCTTTGGAAGAAAATAATGATATGCATGAATCTATAGATAATTATGATTCCAATGATTTGATTGAAATATCCCTTGATGAACATGATGCTTGCTATTCTTGTGGCCATGATGCCAATATTTATGAAGACGAATTTGCTATAGTTCCTTATGTTAAACATGAGATCGTTGCTATTGCACCCATACTTGATAGTTCATTCGATGAAAAGCATGATTGCAATGATGTTATTATAAATTCTCTTAATGTCAATTGTGTTAATGATATGAAAAACCTCAAGCTTAGGGATGCTAGTTTTGCTATGACTACTATTTGTTGCAATGATCATGATTGGGGTGATTCTTTTTATGATCATGAAAATTTATTTAAGCCCCATGATGAATATGAGATTGATAATAGTGTTTGCAATATTATTGAAAGTGGGTTTGTAAGAGTTCAACTTTAGATCCCACATGTTTGGAGAATGTTCAATCTTATGAAATTTTTGAGAAAAGTGGGTTTGGAGAGGTCATGGCTTTAGTTAATGTTAATCCCACTATTTTGGAAGAGTGTCAACTTTGCATGCATGTGGATCGTGTTGAGAATATGTTATGTGATAGTTATTTTTTTGAATTTGCTTATGATCCTACATGTAATTATTATGAGAGAGGAAAATATGGTTGTAGAAATTTTCATGTTACTAAATTACCTCTCTTCATGTTGAGATTGCTATCGTCTCTTTCTTCTTCCTTGCATATGCTAGTTTTTGCTTGCCTTGAAAATTTGTTTGCATATAGAATGCCTATGCATAGGAAGTATGTTAGACTTAGATGTGTTTGTCACGTGTTTTATGATGCTCTCTTTGCGCTTCAATTCTTGTCTTTTATGTGAGCATCATTGAAATATCAATGCCTAGCTAGGGGTGTTAAACGATAGCGCTTGTTGGGAGGCAACCCAATTTTATTTTTGTTCTTTGCTTTTTGATACTGTTTAGTAATAAATAATTCATCTATCTTCTGGTTATATGTTTTTTATATTTTAATTAGTGTTTGTGTCAAGTAGAACCATTGGGAAGACTTGGGTGAAGTCAATGCGATCTTGCTGTAAAAAACAGAAACTTTTGCGCTCACGAGAATAGCTGTCATTTTTATAGAAGAGTTCTTTTAGGTTGATTCTTTTTGCAGAAGATCAATAGACAAATTCCTCACGTCCACCAATTTATTTAAGAATTTTTTGAGTTACAGAAGTATTCTAAAGTTACAGATTTCTACAGACTGTTCTGTTTTTTGACAGATTCTGTTTTCGCGTGTTGTTTGCTTATTTTGATGAATCTATGAGTAGTATCGGGGGGTACGAACCATAGAGAAGTTGGAATACAGTAGTGTTTACACCAATATAAATAAAGAATGAGTTCACAACAGTACCTTAAAGTGGTGATTTATTTTCTTATACTAACGGAGCTCATGAGATTTTCTGTTGAAGTTTTGTGTTGTGAAGTTTTCAAGTTTTGGGTAAGGATTTGATGGACTTTGGAATAAGGAGTGGCAAGAGCCTAAGCTTGGTAATGCCCAAGGCACCCCAAGGTAAAATTCAAGGACAACCAAAAGCCTAATCTTGGGGATGCCCCAGAAGGCATCCCCTTTTTCGTCTTCGTCTATCGGTAACTTTACTTGAGGCTATATTTTTATTCACCACATGATATGTGTTTTGCTTGGAGCGTCTTGTATGATTTGAGTCTTTTCTTTTTAGTTTACCACAACCATCCTTGCTGTACACACCTTTTGGTAGAGACATGCATGAATCGGGATTTATTAGAATACTCTTTGTGCTTCACTTATATCTTTTGAGCTAGACAATATTACTCTAGTACTTCACTTATATATTTTTAGAGCACGGCGGTGGTTTTATTTTATAGAAATTATTGAACTGTCATGCTTCGCTTATATTATTTTGAGAGTCTTTTATAACAGCATGGTAATTTGCTTTGGTTATAAAATTAGTCTTAATATGATGGGCATCCAAGACGGGTATAACAAAAACTTTCATATGAAGTGCATTGAATACTATGAGAAGTTTGATTCTTTTTTATTGTTTTGAGATATGAAGATGGTGATATTAAGTCATGCTAGTAGAGTAGTTGTGAATTTGAGAGATACTTGTGCTAAAGTTTGTGATTCCATAGCATGCACGTATGGTGAATTGTTATGTGATGAAGTTGAAGCATGATTTATTTATTGATTGTCTTCCTTATGAGTGGCGGTTGGGGACGAGCGATGATCTTTTCCTACCAATCTATCCCCCTAGGAGCATGTGCGTAGTACTTTGTTTCGATAACTAATAGATTTTTGCAATAAGTATGTGAGTTCTTTATGACTAATATTGAGTCCATGGATTATACGCACTCTCACCCTTCCATCATTGCTAGCCTCTCTTGTACCACGCAACTTTCGCAGGTACCATACACCCACCATATACCTTCCTCAAAACAGCCACCATACCTACCTATTATGGCTCCATAGCCATTCCGAGATATATTGCCATGCAACTTTCCACTGCTCCGTTTATTATGACACGCTCCATCATTGTCATATTGCTTTGCATGATCATGTAGTTGACATCGTATTTGTGGCAAAGCCACCGTTCATAATATTTTCATACATGTCACTCTTGATTCATTGCACATCCTGGTACTCCGCCGGAGGCATTCACATAGAGTCATATTTTGTTCTAAGTATTGAGTTGTAATTCTTGAGTTGTAAGTAAATAAAAGTGTGATGATCTTCATTATTAGAGCATTTTCCCATGTGAGGAAAGGATGGTGGAGACTATGATTCCCCCACAAGTCAGGATGAGACTCTGGACGAAAAAAAGAGGCCATAAAAAGAAGGCCCAAATAAAAAAATGAGAGAAAAAGAGAGGAGGGGCAATGTTACTATCCTTTTTCCACACTTGTGCTTCAAAGTAGCACCATGATTTTCATGATAGAGAGTCTCCTATGTTGTCATTTTCATATACTAGTGGGAATTTTTCATTATAGAACTTGGCTTGTATATTCCAATGATGGGCTTCCTCAAAGTGCCCTAGGTCTTCGTGAGCAAGCAAGTTGGATGCACACCCATTTAGTTTCTTTTTGAGCTTTCATACACTTATAGCTCTAGTGCATCCGTTGCATGGCAATCCCTACTCACTCACATTGATATCTATTGATGGGCATCTCCATAGCCCGTTGATATGCCTAGTTAATGTGAGACTATCTTCTCCTTTTTGACTTCTCCACAACCACCATTATATTCCACCTTAGTGCTATATCCATGGCTCACGCTCATGTATTGCGTGAAGATTGAAAAAGTTTGAGAACATCAAAAGTATGAAACAATTGCTTGTCTTCTCATCGGGGTTGTGCATGATTAAATATTTTGTGCGATGAAGATAAAGCATAGCCAGACTATATGATTTTGTAGGGATATCTTTCTTTGGCCATGTTATTTTGAGAAGACATGATTGCTTTGTTAGTATGCTTGAAGTATTATTGTTTTTATGTCAATATTAAACTTTTTGTCTTGAATATTTCGGATCTGAACATTCATGCCACAATAAAGAAAATTACATGAATAAATATGTTAGGTAGCATTCCACATCAAAAATTCTATTTTTATCATTTACCTACTCGAGGACGAGCATGAATTATTCTTGGGGATGCTTGATACGTCTCCAACATATCTATAATTTTTGATTGTTCCATGCTATTATATTATCAGTTTTGGATGTTTAATGGGCTTTAATAAGCTATTTTGTATTATTTTTGGGACTAACCTATTAATCGAGGGCCCAGTGCCACTTTCTGTTTTTTTGCCTATTTTAGAGTTTTGTAGAGAAGGAATACCAAACAGAGTCCAAACGGAATGAAACCTTCGTGATGATCTTTCTTGGACCGAAAGCAAACCAGAAGACTTGGAGATGAAGTCAAAGAGGCAACGAGGCGGACACGAGGCAGGAGCGCGCGCCCAGGGGGGTAGGCGTGCCCCCACCCTCATGGGCCTCTCATAGCTCCCCTGACCTAGTTCCTTCGCCTATATACTCTTATACCCTAGAAACATCAAAGAGAGCCACGAAACCACTTTTCCACCACCGCAACCTTCTGTACCTGCGAGGTCCCATCTTGGGGCCTTTCCCGCGATCTACCGGAGGGGGATTCGATGACGGAGGTCTTCTACATCAACACCATTACCTCTCCGATGAAGCGTGAGTAGTTTACCACAGACCTTCGGGTCCATAGTTATTAACTAGATGGCTTCTTTTCTCTCTTTGATTCTCAATACCAAGTTCTCCTTGATGTTCTTGGAGATCTATTCGATGTAATACTCTTTTGCGGTGTGTTTGCCGAGATCCGATTGAGGGAGTCCTGGATTAAGGGGTCCTCAGACAGCCGGACTATATACTTTGGCCGGACTGTTAGACTATGAAGATACAAGATTGAAGACTTCGTCCCGTGTCCGGATGGGACTCTCCTTTGCGTGGAAAGCAAGCTTGGCAATTCGGATATGTAGATTTCCTTCTCTGTAACCGACTCTGTGTAACCCTAGCCCCCTCCGATGTCTATATAAACCGGAGGGTTTAGTCCGTAGGACAAGAACAATCATAATCATAGGCTAGCTTCTAGGGTTTAGCCTCTACGATCTCATGGTAGATCAACTCTTGTAATACTCATATCATCAAGATCAATCAAGCAGGAAGTAGGGTATTACCTCCATCGAGAGGGCCTGAACCTGGGTAAAACATCGTGTCCCCTGCCTCCTGTTACCATTAGCCTTAGACGCACACTTTGGGACCCCCTACCCAAGATCCGCCGGTTTTGACACCAACATTGGTGCTTTCATTGAGAGTTCCACTGTGTCGTCGCGATAAGGCTCGATGGCTCCTTCAATAATCTTCAATGACGCAGTCCAGGGGGAGGTTTTCCTTCCCGGACAAATCTTCGTATTCGGCGGCTTCGCACTGCGGGCCAACTCACTTGGCCACCTGGATCAGATCGGTAGCCACGCCCCTGGCTATCAGGTCAGGTTTGGAAGCTTGAACTATACTGCCGATATCCGCGGAGACTTGATCTTCGACGGATTCGAGCCCATGTCAGGTACACCGAACAATCACGACGAGCATGACTTAGATCTGCCATCAGACAGTGTTCGAGAGATTGCACCTGCGGCGGCCCCGGGAATCAATCCGGAGCAGATCGCGCCCACTGAGGACGGGTGGATGGACCCCGCCATGGAGGCCGCACACTCATCGGCGTTGGAGCCGAACACTAATCCCACCTCCTGTAAGGGTGGTGTCATCGGGCCCTCGGACTCGTCTCCGACTACATGATCCAAACCATGTACGTCCATGCCTGTCGAATCCGATTGGGCACCGGTCATGGAGTTCACCTCCACGGATATTTTTCAGCACTCGCCCTTGGGTAATGTGCTAAATTCATTAAGGTCCCTTTCCTTGTCAGGAGATTCTTGGCCGAACTATGTCCAACTCGAGTGGGACGCAGACGACGAAGAAATTCGTTCCCCACCCACCACCCACTTCATAGCCACTGTCGATGACTTAACCGACGTGCTTGACTTCAACTCCGAAGACATCAACGGCATGGACGACAATGCAGGAGAAGAACAAGAACCATCGCCTATAGGGCGCTGGACAACCACCTCATCATATGATATATATATGGTGGACACCCCCAAAGAAAACAATGGCGATGAGGCAACGGAAGATAACCCCTTGGAGAAGCAATCTAGGCACCGGCGTCATAGGCGCCGCTCCAAACCCTGCCATAGCAAAACTAGCGATACCGGCACAAGAGATAACAATCCGGATGGTGCCGAAGATGAAAACAATCCTGCCCAGCCAGGCTTCGAGCAGGCCGAGCAAGAGGATGGGCAAGTTAGCCCCAAAGAACATGCAACAGATGGAGAATCAGAGGATGATAATTACATGCCTCTCTCCAAAGATGAAGTGAGCCTTGGCGACGAAGAATTCATCGTGCCTGAGGATCTCGTCGAATAGGAGCGCTTCAAGCGCCAACTTATAGCCACTGCAAAAAGCCTGAAGAAAAAGCAGCAACAAGCTGATCAAGATCTGCTAACTGATAGATGGACCGAGGTCCTGGCTGCCGAGGAATACGGATTCGAGCGCCCTATAAAAAGTTACCCAAAGCGCAGGTTGCTACCCCAACTCGAGGAGGAGGCGTTAAAACCCACACTACCATCACATGATGCGGCTGACCGGCCACCCCGTGGCCGGGACAAGGTGGCGTACCAGCCCGAAGTCCAGACCGCACCCCGTCGCCAATCAAACAATAATACTAAAGCCCGGGGCTACACGAAGGACCTGCGAGATGTATTGGAAAACAAAGCAGGACAGTCAAGATTGATCTACGGATCACGGGGGCGCGCCACAACACGTGACGATGACCGTCACACAGGATACAATATACAAAAGTCCGGCCGGGCCGAATACAACATACCAGATTCATTTGAACTACGTCGGGATGTAACCCGGCACAGAGGCGCCGCACACCCCCTATGCTTCACTGATGAAGTTATGGATCATGAATTCCCAGAAGGGTTTAACCTCGTAAACATTGAATCATATGATGGCACAATAGACCCCGTGGTATGGATTGAAGATTTTCTCCTACACATCCACATGGTCCGCGGCGATGACTTACATGCCATAAAGTACCTACCACTTCAGCTCAAAGGACCGGCTCGGCATTGGCTGAATAGCCTGCCAGCAAGCTCCATTGGCAGTTGGGAGGACCTGGAAGACGCATTCCTTGACAACTTCCAGGGCACTTACGTGCGACCACCGGATGCTGATGACTTAAGTCACATAACCCAATAGCCCGGAGAGTCAGCCAGGAAATTCTGGACTCGGTTCCTAACCAAAAAGAACCAAATTGTTGACTGTCCGGATGCCGAAGCCTTAGCAGCCTTCAAGCATAACATCCGTGACAAATGGCTCGCCCGACACCTTGGCCAAGAAAAGCCAAAATCCATGGCAGCTCTCACGACACTCATGACCCGCTTTTGCGCGGGCGAGGACAGCTGGCTGGCTCGTAGCAATATCACACCCAAAAACTCCGGCGATTCAGACACCAGAGATAGCAACGGCAAGCCATGACGCAATACACACAAGCGTCGCAATAATGGCGACAATGCCGAAGACACGACAGTCAATGCCGGATTCAGAGGCTCTAAATCCGGACAGCGGAAAAAGCCATTCAAAAGAAACAATCCAGGCTCGTCTAGTTTGGACCACATACTTGATAGCTCATGTCAAATTCACGGCACCCCTGATAAACCAACCAACCACACCAACAGAGAATGCTGGGTGTTTAAACAGGCTGGCAAGTTGAATGCTGAAAACAAGGAAAAGGAGATGCATAGCAATGACGACGAGGAACCCCGGCCGCCGAACACAGGAGGACAGAAGAAATTCCCTCCCCAGGTGAAAACAGTGAATATGATATACGCAACCCATATTCCCAAGCAGGAACGGAAGCGTGCACTAAGGGACATCTATGCGATGGAGCCAGTCGCCCCAAAGTTCAACCCATGGTCCTCTTGTCCGATCACTTTTGATCGCAGGGACCATCCTACCAGTATTCGTCATGGCGGTTCGGCCGCATTGGTCCTTGACCCCATCATCGACGGATTCCATCTCACACGAGTCCTTATGGACAGTGGCAGCAACCTGAACCTGCTCTATCAGGATATAATGCGCAAAATGGGCATCGATCCCTCAAGGATCAAGCCCACAAAAACCACCTTCAAGGGTGTCATACCAGGTGTGGAGGCCTGTTGCACGGGCTCAATCACACTAGAAGTGGTCTTTGGATCTCTGAACAATTTCCGAAGCGAGGAGTTAATCTTCGATATTGTCCCTTCCGTAGTGGTTATCATGCCCTACTAGGACAAACCGCATTTGCTCGATTCAATGCGGTACCCTACTATGCATACCTCAATCTCAAGATGTCAGGACCTCACGGGGTTATAACCGTATATGGAAACACAGAACGCTCGCTCCATACGGAGGAGCACACTGCGGCCCTCGCAGCAGAAGTACAAAGCAACCTCCTTATGCAGACCGCTAATCCGGCGACAAAGACCCCGGACACCATCAAGTGAGTCCGGAGTACCCTGGAACAGGATAGTCCAGCATGCCTAGAGCTCGACTAGCAATTCGGCCTCCATCCTAGTCCCAACCAAGCAGCGAAATTTGTGCCGCGCGTACATAATTACGCATTCCAAATACCATGGGCATGGACGGAGGCATGACTACGACGCGGTCGACAACGCGGCTCAACCGCCCCTAGACCCGTATTCCTTCATCATTTTCTTTCTTTCAGGACCCTACTTTCTAGAAGCCCTTTCAGGTATCCAGATCATCGAACTTATCACCAGAAGGAAAACCCAAGAAGACAAGAAGATGGGGCGTATAAGGGAATACTCAGGTGGTCTCTAATAACAATCATTATACCTGTTTTACATACCCATGTGCAGCTTACCCTTGGCTAGGACATGTCAAATAGTCCCCTTTTGCTTATCGCACTACTTGTATACATACGCTTTGACGTGTTATTTAAATAACAATGGGAAAATATACAGCGTCAGCCTATTATTACACTTTCTTTATATTTTTCCTTGGCGGCTTATTTACTACAAACCGCACCCGTACACTTTGGTACGCTCAGTTCGCTAGGGGCCTCAGTGTACCCCATAACATGGCAAGAAAATACCGAACACTTTTGACAGTGCGGCACCCCGAACTTATAGCATTATATGCATCAGCTCCGAATCATGTCTTGGGTCAATAGTTGGGTTTGTCCGACTCCTATGTTTTGGTACCTTATGTTCCGCTATATCAGCTAAGGTAGCGCAGGGAGAACTACTACGATTGTGTCCCGGTTCTTCCGGACGAGCACCTCAATAGAGAAAGCCAAAAACTGACTGTCATGATAAAGCGAGAGTTGGTCGCTGTTCGAGAGGTCTCAAATCCTTAAAGATTTTTTCCGCTTCAGGCGAGGAATCGGCCTCGTCCGATTTAGGCGTGTATAGCGCCCCGAGTCCGGCCTTCCGGATACTAGAGGCTTCGCCAAAATTTAAAATTGTAGACTTCTATGGCCAAGTGAGCGATAAAGCCGTATAGTCCGATTGCCTTGTTCCCGACGCTAAACACCTCCTTAAAAAGGACCAAAAATTTGGATAAAGAGTGTTTATATTTATCCCGAACACCCCAGTACTAGTTACATGGGGGCAGAAGCCAATGACTGGCCAACTTTCAAGATTTTATAAACGGCCGCACAGAAGGTAATATTTTAAATTAACAAGCGCCATATAGCGCACATGAACTGGTTTTCATATTACAGGATGACATGAGTACATTCATTCAATATTACATCCTTAGTATATTCATCCACCACAAGGCGGGCACCCTTAATGACATTGTCATAGTACTGTTCGGGGTGGCGATGCTCCTTGCCCTTCGGCGGCCCCTCTGTCACCAGCTTCTCGGCATCCATCTTCCCCCAGTGCACTTTCGCACGGGCCAAGGCCCTGCGTGCACCCTTAATGCAGACGGACCGCTTAATGACTTCAAGCCACGGACATGCATTTACCATCCACTTGACAAGGCCGAAGTAGCTGCTGGGCAGGGGCTTGCCAGGCCACAGCCGGACTATGAAGTCCTTCATGGCCAATTCGGCCGCCTTGTGAAGTTTGACTAGTTGCTTCAGCTGGTCGCTCAAGGGCATCGGATGTTTGGTCCCAATATACTGGGACCAAAACAGCTTATCCGTCGAGCTCCCTTCCTTAGCTCGGTAGAACTCGGCGGCATCAGAGATGTTGTGCGGCAGATCTACGAATGCTCCTGGAGAGCTCTGAATTCGAGTAAGTAAAAGGAAAGTCTCCTTCACATGCTTGCTTTGCATAATGAAAGCCTTACCCGCCGCTATCTTCTTGGCTACCTCAATCTCCTGGAGGGCCTTATGGGCTTCGACCATGGCGTCTTGCGCGCTTTGACGGGCCTTCGCAAGCTCCAACTCTTGCGTCTTGGAGTCACGCTCCAAGGACTCGAATTTTTTGACGAAATCCTGGAGCTCTTGCTGGACCTTGTCAACCCGAGCCTCTTGTTTTTCGCGCTCGGTGCGCTCCTTGGCCGCTTTGTCTTTGGCCTTGGACAGCGCCTTCTTAAGGGCCGCCACTTCGGTCGTGGCCCCTATTAAAATTCATCATGCTTCTATTAGCATCAACGATTTTTTCCTTTATATAACATTCAGATGGGGTATCTCTTACCTTTGTTCTCCTCGAGCTGCCTCTTCACGAGGCCGAGCTCTTCTTCGGCCCGCCCCAGGTTCTGCCTCAGTCCGGAGACCTCCGCAATGGCGGCGGCGGCGGCCAGCAGCGACGCCTGCTTATTCACATAAACATAATATGATTAGACTCCTGGGAATAATATTTGATCTTCTGTTCGGCCTTTTTTCCGAACACCAAACAGAGCATCAGGGGATACTGTCTATACTATGATACTTCCTCATAATTTAATTACTTACCTCAAAGCCTGTCAATAGGCCGGCACAAGCTTTGGTCAATCCGCTTTTGGTGGACTGAACCTTCGCAATCACCGCACTCATAAGAGTACGGTGTTCTTCATCACGGGAAGCGCTCTGAAGCGCTCCCACTAAATTATCCGATGCCTCTGGATGAACAGAGGTCATCGGCACAGGCGGCTTGCCCCCCTTAGCGAGGGGCTGCCTGCCTAAATCCGGAACCATTGAAGGTTCCGGTGCAGTATCCGACTGGGGGCCAAGATTACTGCGAACCCCCCTCATCAGAATCCATGGGGATCTTCTCCCCATGAGCCTGACATCGGGGGTTTCGCCTTGAGGCACCTCCAGAACTATCTCTCCATGGCCCGGTATCCTCTGAGACAACACTTCGGTGTCGTCCGCGGGCCGGGGAGTGGAGGCCGTCGGGAGCGAATAGTTGTTCATCTCCGACGAGCTCAAGGACCCATCCGAGGAGGATAAGTCGATGCAAGCTTTGGACAGACTGCACAAACATATTTTGACATGATAAGAAGCCATAAAGCTAAAACATGCAAGAAGTATTATGGTATCCGGATACTTACGACTTCGCCAGGGGCTTGGCCCTGGTTAGCCACTCCTCGTCGCTGTAGGCGGCTGTTGTGGAGTGGTCCGGAGGGAGGGTCCTTCCCTTCTTGGACCCTTCGGCCTCCCCGAAAGGGGAGGCCTTCCTTTTCTTTTCTCCCTCGGTTTGGGGGAGAGGGTTTTCCTCTTCCTCCTCCTCATTGTTGTTGGAGGAGTGCGCCTCGGTGTCTTCGGACGATGAGTCCGACACCACCTTGTGCTGGAGACCTTTCTTGGTCCCCGTGGCCTTCTTCTTGGCCTTCTTCTCCGGCACCTCATAGGGTGCCGAAAACAACATCTCTGTCAGGAGAGCGGTTGCTGGATCCTCAGGCAACGGAGTTGGATAGTCAATCCGCTTCGCTGTCACCACATAGTCCTATTAAATCAGTATGATGGCTCAGATTCCTCCCACGAGCATACTGAGGAAAGGCACATCTTGTGAAATATAGAGAGCTTATCGGATTGGCAGGGCGCTTTGCGCTGAGTCCGCCGTCCTCGATGGTGGGAGGAGGTACTTGTTGGAAATATGCCCTAGAGGCAATAATAAAAGGATTATTATTATATTTCCTTGTTCATGATAATTGTCTTTTATTCATGCTATAATTGTGTTATCCGGAAATCATAATACATGTGTGTGAATACATAGACCATAATATGTCCCTAGTGAGCCTCTAGTTGACTAGCCCGTTGATCAACAGATAGTCATGGTTTCCTGACTATGGACATTGGATGTCATTGATAACGGGATCACATCATTAGGTGAATGATGTGATGGACAAGACACAATCCTAAGCATAGCACAAGATCGTGTAGTTCGTTTGCTAGAGCTTTTCCAATGTCAAGTATCTTTTCCTTAGACCATGAGATCGTATAACTCCCGGATGCCGTAGGAGTGCTTTGGGTGTACCAAACGTCACAACATAACTGGGTGACTATAAAGGTATACTACGGGTATCTCCGAAAGTATCTGTTGGGTTGACATGGATCGAGACTGGGATTTGTCACTCCGTATGACGGAGAGGTATCTCTAGGCCCACTCGGTAATGCATCATCATAATGAGCTCAAAGTGACCAAGTGTCTGGTCATGGGATCATGCATTACGGTACGAGTAAAGTGACTTGCCGGTAACGAGATTGAACGAGGTATTAGGATACCGACGATCGAATCTCGGGAAGGTAACATACCGATTGACAAAGGGAATTGTATATGTGGTTGCTTGAATCCTGGACATCGTGGTTCATCTGATGAGATCATCGAGGAGAATGTGGGAGCCAACATGGGTATCCAGATCCCGTTGTTGGTTATTGGCCGGAGAGCCGTCTCGGTCATGTCTACGTGTCTCCCAAACCCGTAGGGTCTACACACTTAAGGTTCGGTGATGCTAGGGTTGTAGAGATATTAGTATGCAGCAAACCAAAAGTTGTTCGGAGTCCCGGATGAGATCCCGGACGTCACGAGGAGTTCCGAAATGGTCCGGAGGTAAAGAATTATATATGGGAAGTCGAGTTTCAGCCATCGGGAAAGTTTCGGGGGTCACCGGCATTGTACCGGGACCACCGGAAGGGTCCCGCGGGTCCACCGGGTGGAGCCACCTATCCCGGAGGGCCCCATGGGCTGAAGTGGGAGGGGAACTAGCCCTTGGTGGGCTGGTGCACCCCCCCTTGGCCCCCCCGCGCCTAGGGTTGGGAACCCTAGGGGAGGGGGCGCCTCCACTTGCCTTGGGGGGCAAGGCACCCCCCTTGGCCGCCGCCCCCTAGGAGATCCCATCTCCTAGGGCTGACGCCCCCCTGGGGACCCTATATATAGAGGGGGGGAGGGAGGGCAGCCGCACCCTTGCACTTGGCGCCTCCCTTCCCCCTTGCTACACCTCTCCCTCCCGCAGACGCCTGGTGAAGCCCCGCCGGGATCCCTGCTGCATCCACCACCACGCCGTCGTGCTGCTGGATCTTCATCAACCTCTCCTCCCCCCTTGATGGATCAAGAAGGAGGAGACGTCATGCTGACCGTACGTGTGTTGAACGCGGAGGTGCCGTCCGTTCGGCGCTAGGATCTCCGGTGATTTGGATCATGACGAGTACGACTCCCTCAACCTCATTCTCTTGAACGCTTCCGCTCGCGATCTACAAGGGTATGTAGATGCACTCCTCTCTCTCGTTGCTAGATGAACTCATAGATTGATCTTGGTGAACGTAGGAAAATTTTATTTTATGCAACGTTCCCCAACAGTGGCATCATGAGCTAGGTCTATGCGTAGTTCTCTTTGCACGAGTAGAACACAAATCTGTTGTGGGCGTAGATGTTGTCAACTTTCTTGCCACTACTAGTCTTATTTTGCTTCAGCGGTATTGTGGGATGAAGTGGCCCAGACCGACCTTACACGTACGCTTACGTGAGACAGGTTCCACCGACTGACATGCACTAGTTGCATAAGGTGGCTAGCGGGTGTCTGTCTCTCCCACTTTAGTTGGAGCGGATTCGATGAAAAGGGTCCTTATGAAGGGTAAATAGAAGTTGACAAATCATGTTGTGGCTTTTTCGTAGGTAAGAAAATGTTCTTGCTAGAACCCTATTGCAGCCACGTAAAAGATGCAACAACAATTAGAGGACGTCTAACTTGTTTTTGCAGCAATTGCTTTGTGATGTGACATGGCCAAAAGTTGTGATGAATGATGAATGATATATTGTGATGTATGAGATCATGTTCTTGTAATAGGAATCACGACTTGCATGTCGATGAGTATGACAACCGGCAGGAGCCATAGGAGTTGTCTTAATTATTGTATGACCTGCGTGTCAATGATTTAATGCTATGTAATTACTTTACTTTATTGCTAAACCGTTAGCTATAGTAGTAGAAGTAATAGTTGGCGAGCAACTTCATGGAGACACGATGATGGAGATCATGGTGTCATGCCGGTGATGAAGATGATCATGGAGCCCCGAAGATGGAGATCAAAGGAGCTATGTGATATTGGCCATATCATGTCACTACTATTTGATTGCATGTGATGTTTATCATGTTTTTGCATCTTGTTTACTTAGAACGACGGTAGTAAATAAGATGATCCCTCATAATAATTTCAAGAAAGTGTTCCCCCTAACTGTGCGCCGTTGCAACAGTTCGTTGTTTTGAAGCACCACGTGATGATCGGGTGTGATAGATTCTAACGTTCACATACAACGGGTGTAAGACAGATTTACACATGCAAAACACTTAGGTTAACTTGACGAGCCTAGCATGTACAGACATGGCCTCGGAACACAGAGACCGAAAGGTCGAACATGAGTCGTATGGAAGATACGATCAACATGGAGATGTTCACCGATGATGACTAGTCCGTCTCACGTGATCATCGGACACGGCCTAGTCGACTCGGATCATGTATCACTTAGATGACTAGAGGGATGTCTAATCTGAGTGGGAGTTCATTAAATAATTTGATTAGATGAACTTAATTATCATGAACTTAGTCTAAAATCTTTGCAAAATGTCTTGTAGATGAAATGGCCAACACTCATGTCAATATGGACTTCAATGCGTTCCTAGAGAAAACCAAGCTGAAAGATGATGGCAGCAACTATACGGACTGGGTCCAGAACCTGAGGATGATCCTCATAGCTGCCAAGAAAGCATATGTCCTAGAAGGACCGCTAGGTGAAGCACCCATCACAGAGAACCAAGACGTAATGAACGCTTGGCAGTCACGTGTTGATGATTACTCCCTCGTTCAGTGCGGCATGCTTTACAGCTTAGAACCGGGGCTCTAAAAGCGTTTTGAGCAACACGGAGCATATGAGATGTTCGAGGAGCTGAAAATGGTTTTCCAAGCTCACGCCCGGGTCGAGAGATATGAAGTCTCCGACAAGTTCTATAGTTGTAAGATGGAGGAAAATAGTTCTGTCAGTGAGCACATACTCAAAATGTCTGGGTTGCACAACCGCCTGTCCCAGCTGGACATTAACCTACCAGATGAGGCGGCCATTGACAGAATCCTTCAGTCGCTCCCACCGAGCTGCAAGAGCTTTGTGATGAACTACAATATGCAGGGGATGGTGAAAACTATTCCTGAAGTATTTTCAATGCTGAAGTCAGCAGAGGTAGAAATCAAAAAGGAACATCAAGCGTTGATGGTCAATAAAACCACCAAGTTCAAGAAAGGCAAGGGTAAGAAGAACTTCAAGAAGGACGACAAGGATGTTGCCGCGCCCGGTAAGCCAATTGCCGGAAAGAAGTCAAAGAATGGACCCAAGCCTGAGACTGAGTGCTTTTATTGCAAACGGAAGGGTCACTGGAAGCGGAACTGCCCCATATACTTAGCGGACAAGAAGGCCGGCAACAGTAAAGGTATATGTGATATACATGTAATTGATGTGTACCTTACCGGTGCTCGTAGTAGCTCCTGGGTATTTGATACCGGTGCCGTTGCTCATATTTGTAACTCAAAGCAGGAGCTGCGGAATAAGCGGAGACTGGCGAAGGACGAGGTGACGATGCGCGTCGGGAATGGTTCCAAGGTCGATGTGATCGCCGTCGTCACGCTACCTCTACATTTACTTACGGATTAGTTTTAAACCTCAATAATTGTTATTTAGTGCCAAGTTTGAGCATGAATATTGTATCTGGATCTCGTTTAATACGAGATGGCTACTCATTTAAATCCGAGAATAATGTTTTTTCTATTTATATGAGAGATATGTTTTATGGTCATGCTCCGATGGTCAATGGTTTATTCTTAATGAATCTCGAACGTAATGTTACACATATTCATATAGTGAATACCAAAAGATGTAAACTTGATAATGATAGTCCCACATACTTGTGGCACTGCCGCCTTGGTCACATTGGTGTCAAGCGCATGAAGAAGCTCCATGCTGATGGACTTTTAGAGTCTCTCGATTATGAATCATTTGACACATGCGAACCATGCCTCATGGGCAAAATGACCAAGACTCCGTTCTCCGGAACAATGGAGCGAGCAACCAACTTATTGGAAATCATACATACCGATGTGTGCAGTCCAATGAGCATTGAGGCTCGCGGAGGATATCGTTATGTTCTCACTCTCACTGATGACTTGAGTAGATATGGGTATGTCTACTTGATGAAACACAAGTCTGAGACCTTTGAAAAGTTCAAGGAATTTCAGAATGAGGTAGAGAATCAACGTGACCGAAAGATAAAGTTCTTTCGATCAGATCGTGGAGGAGAATATTTAAGTCACGAATTTGGTATGCACTTAAGGAAATGTGGAATCGTTTCACAACTCACGCCGCCTGGAACACCTCAGCGTAACAGTGTGTCCGAACATCGTAATCGCACTCTATTGGATACGGTGCGATCTATGATGTCTCTTACCGATTTACCGCTATCATTTTGGGGATACGCTCTAGAGACAGCTACATTCACTTTAAATAGGGCTCCGTCTAAATCCGTTGAGACGACACTGTATTAATTATGGTTTGGGAAGAAACCTAAGCTGTCGTTTCTAAAAGTTTGGGGATGCGATGCTTATGTCAAGAAACTTCAACCTGAAAAGCTCGAACCCAAGTCGGAAAAATGCGTCTTCATAGGATACCCTAAGGAAACCATTGGGTATACCTTCTACTTAAGATCCGAGGGCAAGATCTATGTTGCCAAGAACGGATTCTTTCTGGAAAAAGAGTTTCTCTCGAAAGGAGTAAGTGGGAGGAAAGTAGAACTCGATGAAGTACTACCTCTTGAACCGGAAAGTAGTGCAGCTCAAGAAAATGTTCCTGTGCTGCCTACACCGACTGGAGAGGAAATTAATGATGATGATCAAGGTACTTCAGATCAAGTTGCTACTGAACTTCGTAGGTCCACAAGGACACGTTCCACACCAAAGTGGTATGGCAACCCTGTCCTGGAAATCATGTTGTTAGACAACGGTGAACCTTCGAACTATGAAGAAGCGATGGCGGGCCTAGATTCCAACAAATGGCTTGAAGCCATGCAATCCGAGATAGGATCCATGTATGAAAATGAAGTATGGACTTTGACAGACTTGCCCGATGATCGGCGAGCGATAGAAAACAAATGGATCTTTAAGAAGAAGACGGACGCGGATGGTAATGTTACCATATATAAAGCTCGACTTGTCGCTAAGGGTTATCGGCAAGTTCAAGGGGTTGACTACGATGAGACATTCTCTCCCGTAGCGAAGCTAAAGTCCGTCCGAATCATGTTAGCAATTGCCGCATACTTTGATTATGAGATATGGCAAATGGACGTCAAAACGGCATTCCTTAACGGTCATCTTAAGGAAGAGTTGTATATGATGCAGCCGGAAGGTTTTGTCGACCCTGAGAATGCTAACAAGGTATGCAAGCTCCAGCGATCCATTTATGGGCTAGTGCAAGCATCTCGGAGTTGGAACATTCGCTTTGATGAGATGATCAAAGCGTTTGGGTTTATGCAGACTTATGGAGAAGCCTGCGTTTACAAGAAAGTGAGTGGGAGTGTTGCAGCATTTCTCATATTATATGTAGATGACATACTTTTGATGGGAAATGATATAGAACTATTGGACATCATTAAGGCCTACTTGAATAAGTGTTTTTCAATGAAGGACCTTGGAGAAGCTGCTTATATATTAGGCATCAAGATCTATAGAGATAGATCGAGACGCCTCATAGGTCTTTCACAAAGCACATACCATGATAAGATATTGAAGAAGTTCAATATGGATCAGTCTAAGAAGGGGTTCTTGCCTATGTTGCAAGGTGTGAAATTGAGCTCGACTCAATGCCCGACCACGGCAGAAGATAAAGAAGAGATGAGTGTCATCCCCTATGCCTCAGCCATAGGGTCTATTATGTATGCCATGTTGTGTACCAGACCTGATGTAAACCTTGCCGTAAGTTTGGTAGGAAGGTACCAAAGTAATCCTGGCAAGGAACATTGGACAGTGGTCAAGAATATCCTGAAGTACCTGAAAAGGACAAAGGACATTTTCTCGTTTATGGAGGTGACGAAGAGCTCGTCGTAAAGGGTTACGTCGATGCTAGCTTCGACACAGATCTGGATGACTCTAAGTCACAAACCGGATACATGTATATGTTGAATCATGGAGCAGTAAGCTGGTGCAGTTGCAAGCAGAGCGTCGTGGCGGGATCTACATGTGAAGCGGAGTACATGGCAGCCTCGGAGGCAGCGCATGAAGCAATATGGATGAAGGAGTTCATCACCGACCTAGGAGTCATACCCAATGCGTCGGGGCCAATCACTCTCTTCTGTGACAACACTGGAGCTATTGCCCTTGCCAAGGAGCCCAGGTTTCACAAGAAGACCAGGCACATCAAGCGTCGTTTCAACTCCATCTGTGAAAATGTTCAAGATGGAGACATAGATATTTGCAATGTACATACGGATCTGAATGTCGCAGATCCGTTGACTAAACCTCTTCCGCGAGCAAAACATGATCAACACCAGAACTCTATGGGTGTTCGATTCATCACAATGTAACTAGATTATTGACTCTAGTGCAAGTGGGAGACTGTTGGAAATATGCCCTAGAGGCAATAATAAAAGGATTATTATTATATTTCCTTGTTCATGATAATTGTCTTTTATTCATGCTATAATTGTATTATCCGGAAATCGTAATACACGTGTGAATACATAGACCACAACATGTCCCTAGTGAGCCTCTAGTTGACTAGCTCGTTGATCAACAGATAGTCATGGTTTCCTGACTATGGACATTGGATGTCATTGATAACGAGATCACATCATTAGGAGAATGATGTGATGGACAAGACCCAATCCTAAGCATAGCACAAGATCGTGTAGTTCGTTTGCTAGAGCTTTTCCAATGTCAAGTATCTTTTCCTTAGACCATGAGATCGTGTAACTCCCGGATACCGTAGGAGTGCTTTGGGTGTACCAAACGTCACAACGTAACTGGGTGACTATAAAGGTATACTACGGGTATCTCCGAAAGTGTCTGTTGGGTTGACACGGATCGAGACTGGGATTTGTCAGTCCGTATGACGAAGAGGTATCTCTGGGCCCACTCGGTAATGCATCATCGTAATGAGCTCAAAGTGACCAAGTGTCTGGTCACGGGATCATGCATTACGGTACGAGTAAAGTGACTTGCCGGTAACGAGATTGAACGAGGTATTGGGGTACCGACGATCGAATCTCGGGCAAGTAACATATCGATTGACAAAGGGAATTGTATACGGGGTTGCTTGAATCCTCGACATCGTGGTTCATCCGATGAGATCATCGAGGAGCATGTGGGAGCCAACATGGGTATCCCGATCCCGCTGTTGGTTATTAGCGGGAGAGTCGTCTCGGTCATGTCTACATGTCTCCCAAACCCGTAGGGTCTACACACTTAAGGTTCAGTGACGCTAGGGTTGTAGAGATATTAGTATGCAGCAAACCGAAAGTTGTTCGGAGTCCCGGATGAGATCTCGGATGTCACGAGGAGTTCCGGAATGGTCCGGAGGTAAATAATTATATATGGGAAGTCGAGTTTCGGCCATCAGGAAAGTTTCGGGGGTCACCGGTATTGTATCGGGACCACCGGAAGGGTCCCGGGGGTCCACCGGGTGGGGCCACCTATCCCGGAGGGCCCCATGGTCTGAAGTGGGAGGGGAACCAGCCCCTGGTGGGCTGGTGCACCCCCTCCCTTGGGCCCCCCCCTGCGCCTAGGGTTGGGAACCCTAGGGGAGGGGGCACTTCCACTTGCCTTGGGGGGCAAGGCACCCCCCTTGGCCGCCGCCCCCCTAGGAGATCCCATCTCCTAGGGCCGGCGCCCCCCTGGGGACCCTATATATAGAGGGGGGAGGGAGGGCAGTCGCACCCTTGCACTTGGCGCCTCCCTTCCCCCTTGCTACACCTCTCCCTCCCGCAGACGCTTGGCGAAGCCCTGCCGGGATCCCTGCTGCACCCACCACCACACCGTCGTGCTGCTGGATCTTCATCAACCGCTCCTTCCCCCTTGCTGGATCAAGAAGGAGGAGACGTCACGCTGACCGTACGTGTGTTGAACACGGAGGTGCCGTCCGTTCGGCGCTAGGATCTCCGGTGATTTGGATCACGACGAGTACGACTCCCTCAACCTCGTTCTCTTGAACGCTTCCGCTCGCGATCTACAAGGGTATGTAGATGCACTCCTCTCTCTCGTTGCTAGATGAACTCATAGATTGATCTTGGTGAACGTAGGAAAATTTTATTTTATGCAACGTTCCCCAACAGTACTTTGACGGCCTTGAACAACACCTTCCAGACGTCTTTGTGCGTCGTGTCGAAGAGCTCTCGTAGCGTCTGGTGTTTGGCTGAATCAAACTCCCACAGGTTGAATGCCCGTCTTTGACACGGGAGAATCCGGCAGAAGAGCATGACCTGGACCACATTGACAAGCTTGATCTTCTTGCCTATCATATTTTTGATGCAGTTCTGGAGTCCGGTCAGCTCCGCAGGCACCCTAGGCTAAGCCCTTCCTTTTCCAAGAGGTAAGCCGCATGGGGATGCCGGTTCTGAATTCGGGGGCCGCCGCCCAGTTGGAGTCGCGCGGCTCGGTGATGTAGAACCACCCCGATTGCCACCCCTTCACGGTCTCCACATAGGAGCCTTCAAGCCAGGTGACATTGGGCATCTTGCCCACCATGGCGCCTCCGCACTCCACTTGCTGGACGACCACTATCTTCGGCTTCACGTTGAAGATCTTCAGCCACAGGCCGAAGTGGGGCTTGATGCGGAGGAAAGCCTCGCACACGACGATAAACGCCGAGATGTTGAGGATGAAATTAGGGGCCAGATCATGAAAATCTAGCCCATAGTAAAACATGAGCCCGCGGACAAATGGGTGGAGGGGGAACTCCAGTCCGCGGATGAAGTGGGCGAGGAACACAACCCTCTGGTGAGGTTTCGGAGTCGGAACGATCTGCCCTGCGTCCGGGAGCCGGTGCGCGATATCTACGGCCAAGTATTCGGCCTCCCGGAGCTTTGTAATGTCCTCCTCCGTGATGGAGGAGGCCATCCACTTGCCTCTTGCTCCGGACATGTTTGGAATGGTTGTACGGAGAAGGTGAGAACTGGGGCGTTGGAGCTCGAGCGTGCGAGAATGGATGAATGAAGGAAGAAGAAGGCATGGGTGAAAAAAGGGAATCCCTATCTCTTTATAAAGGCGGTAGAAACTGTGCGCCTCCCCACTTGCCCGTTAAAATCGCTTATTCCCCAAGTGCCACGATTGATGGCACAGTTGGGTTACCCATGCCCGTATTGATGAGAATCCCGCAATAAGGGGACACGATCTCTGCTTCGACAAGATGTGTCAAGGAAACCGCCTCGCATTATGTGCAGTAGTTGGTTGTGAAAAACGGTTTGAATAAAGGTCGGGCCATGGCGTGACGTCACGCTATGAAAAGTTGTCAGCATATTAGATTTGTGGAATATTGTGCTCTCTACGGTGGTATGTGGAATTTGTTTTGCAGAGCCAGACACGATTCTTGTGTTCAAAATCTTCTATGGAGTATTCGGAGAAGGAACCTGCCTTGCAATGCCGAATACAATCTGCGTGCTGGACTCATCGTCATTGAAGCCTGGTTCAGGGGCTACTGAGGGAGTCCTCGATTAAGGGGTCCTCGGATAGCCGGACTATATACTTTGGCCGGACTGTTAGATTATGAAGATACAAGATTGAAGACTTCGTCCCATGTCCGGATGTGACTCTCCTTCGCATGGAAGGCAAGCTTGGCAATTCGGATATGTAGATTTCCTTCTCTGTAACCGACTCTGTGTAACCCTAGCCCCCTCCGGTGTATATATAAACCGGAGGGTTTAGTCCGTAGGACAAGAACAATCATAATCATAGGCTAGCTTCTAGGGTTTAGCCTCTACGATCTCGTGGTAGATCAACTCTTGTAATACTCATATCATCAAGATCAATCAAGCAGGAAGTAGCGTGTTACCTCCATCGAGAGGGCCCGAACCTGGGTAAAACATCGTGTCCCCTGCCTCCTGTTACCATTAGCCTTAGATGCACAGTTCGGGACCCCCTACCCGAGATCCGCTGGTTTTGACACCGGCACCGATGAATTGTGGATTTATGATCAAGATTATCTATGAATATTATTTGGTTCTTCTTTGAATTCTTATATGCATGATTTGATATCTTTCCAAGTCTCTTCGAATTTTTGGTTTAGTTTGGCCTACTAGATTTATCTTTCTTGCAATGGGAGAAGTGCTTAGCTTTGGGTTCAATCTTGTGGCGTCCTTTCCCAGTGACAGTAGGGGCATCAAGGCACATATTGTATTGTTGCCATCGAGGATAACAAGATGGGCTTTTCATCATATTGCTTGAGTTAACCCCTCTACATCATGTCATCTTGCTTAATGCGTTACTCCATTCTTTATGAACTTAATACTCTAGATGCATGCTGGATAGCAATCAATGTGTGGAGTAATAGTAGTAGATGCAGGCAGGAGTCAGTCTACTTGACACGGACGTGATGCCTATGTTCATGATAATTGCCTTAGATGTCATCATATTTATGCGCTTTTCTATCAATTGCTCGGCAGTAATTTGTTCACCCACCGTAATATATGGTATCTAAAGAGAAGCCACTAGTGAAACCTATGGCCCCGGGTCTCTTTTCCATATTATTAAATCTCGTTTATATCTTGCTAGTTTCCGATCTACTATTTTGCAATCTTTACTTTCCAATCTATACACCCAAAAATAACAAAAATATTTACTTTACCGTTTATCTATCTCTATCAGATATCACTTTTGCGAGTGACCGTGAAGGGATTGACAACCCCTTTATCGTGTTGGTTTCAAGTTCTTGATTGTTTGTGCAGGTATTTGATGACTTGTGCATCGTCTCCTACTGGATTGATACCTTGGTTCTCAAAACTGAGGGAAATACTTACGCTACTTTGCTGCATCACCCTTTCCTCTTCAAGGGAAAACCAACGCAAGCTCAAGAGGTAGCAATAACTCTGTTACAAAACATGATCATCTCATACAACAATCTATATCACATCATGTCTTGACCATATCACATCACAACAAGCCCTGCAAAAACAAGTTAGATGTCCTCTACTTTGTTGTTGCAAGTTTTACGTGGCTGCTATGGGCTTCTAGCAAGAACCGTTCTTACCTACGCATCAAAACCACAATGATTTTTCGTCAAGTGTGTTGTTTTAACCTTCAACAAGGACCGGCCGTAGTCAAACTCGATTCAACTAAAGCTGGAGAAACAGACACCCGCCAGCCACCTATGTGCAAACGCATGTCGGTAGAACCAATCTCATGAACGCGACCATGTAATGTCGGTTCGGGCCGCTTCATCCAACAATACCTCCGAATCAAAGTAAGACGTTGGTGGTAAGCAGTATGACTATTATCGCCCACAACTCTTTGTGTTCAACTCGTGCATAAAACATCTATGCATAAACCTGGCTCGGATGCCACTGTTGGGGAACGTAGTAATTCAAAAAATTCCTATGATCACGCAATATCTATCTAGGAGATGCAAAACAAAGAGACGGGAGAGTGTGTCCACATACCCTCGTAGACCGAAAGAGGAAGTGTTTAGTAACACGGTTGATGTAGTCGAACATCTTCACGATCCACCGATCCAGTACCGAACGTACATCACCTCCGTGTTCAAAACACGTTCAGCACGATGACGTCCCTCGAGCTCTTGATTGAATAGAGGGTCGAGGGAGAGTTCCGTCAGCACGACGGTGTGGCGAAGGTGTTGATGATGTTACCGGCGCAGGGCTTCGCCTAAGCACTACGACGATATGACCGAGGTGTTAAAGTATGGAGGGGGGCACCGCACACGGCTAAGAGAAGAACTGTTGTGCTTTGGGGTGCCTCCTGCCCCCGTATATAAAGGAGGGAGGGGGAGTCCTACTAGGAATCCAAACCTAGTAGGATTCGCACGTCCCCCCCCACCCACTTTTCCTTTTTCCGAAGAGTCAAAGAGGGAAAGGGAGAGGGAGTAGGAGATGGAAAGGGGGGCGCCTCCCCCTCCCTTAGTCCATTTTGGACTGTCCATGGGGGGGGCGGCTCCCCTTGTGGGCTCCCCTCTCTCTCCCTTATGGCCCATGTTGGCCCATTAGTCTCCCGGGGGGTTCCGGTAACCTCCCGGTACTCCAAAAATTATTCGGTACTTCCCAAAACCATTCCGGTAACCAAATGCAACCTTCCAATATATCAATCATCATGTCTCTATCATTTTGAGACTCCCCTTCATGTCTGTCATCTCATCCGGGACTCCAAACAAACTTCGGTCATCAAAAACACATAACTCATAATACAAATCGTCATCGAACGTTAAGCGTGCGGACCCTACAGGTTCAAGAACTATGTAGACATGATCGAGACACATCTCTTATCAACAACAAATAGCGGAACCTGGATGCTCATAGTGGCTCCTACATATTCTACGAATATCTTTATCGGTCAAACCGCATAACAACATACGTTGTTCCCTTTGTCATCGATATGTTACTTGCCCGAGATTCGATCGTCGGTATCATCATACCTAGTTCAATCTCGTTACCGGCAAGTATCTTTACTCGTTCTATAATGCTTCATCCTGCAACTAACTCATTAGTCACATTGCTTGCAAGGCTTATAGTGATAAGCATTACCGAGAGGGCTCAGAGATACCTCTTCGATACACGGAGTGACAAATCCTAATCTTGATCTATGCTAACTCAACAAACACCTTCGGAGACACCTGTAGAGCATCTTTGTAATCACCCAGTTACGTTGTGACGTTTGATAGCACACAAGGTGTTCCTCCGGTATTCGGGAGTTGCATAATCTCATAGTCTGAGGAACATGTATAAGTCATGAAGAAAGCAGTAGCAATGAAACTGTCACGATCATAATGCTAAGCTAACGAATGGGTCTTGCCCATTGCATCATTCTCCTAATGATGTGATCCCGTTCATCAAATGACAACACATGTCTATGGTTAGGAAACATAACCATCTTTGATTAACGAGCTAGTCAAGTAGAGGCATACTAGGGACACTATGTTTTTTCTATGTATTCACACATGTACTAAGTTTCCGGTTAATACAATTCTAGCATGAATAATAAACATTTATCATGATATAAGGAAATATAAATAACAACTTTATTATTGCCTCCAGGGCATATTTCCTTCAACATCCGCAGGAGGTTTTTGGGATGTGCAAGACATGTTCATGTTGGGTATGCAGTTGATCTATTCATACTTAGAGAGAAGGCAATTTTATGAATTATTTTGGCCACTAAATATTCTTCAGTCAGACCATGTATTTTGTGTTAATTAGTGATTGTCAATCAGACAATGTTGTATAGCTAATAGGAATTCATTTGTTATCTGTTGTGCATTTCTATAGTTTTCTGAAATTCGACCACTAATTATTCATTCATACTTAGAGAACAAACTATGTTTTGTTCAGAACAGGCAATGTAGGCAATGTTGATTTGAGGTTTTAGGAATTTATGCAATCAATTGTGTACACTAGATGTTGTTCTATTAATTTGTAGGAAGGAGAAAGTTATGATTTTATTCAACGGGTTGGTTTAGAGTGGCTACCAACACTAAAGAAAGCACTGACCAACTATTACATGTATGAAAGTGAGAAAGTATGTAGAAAGCACTGACCAACGGGTTGGTTAGTCTTGAGCATGTTGAAGAAAAACTTGGGTTATCTAATGGGAGAAGAAATCTCTGAGTTCAAGATAGGAATGTGCAAGATGAACTTAAGAAAGTTGTGGAGGAGAATCAAGTGACACTAGCTCTAAAGGATAAAGCAGAACATGCTCTAATTGAGGTAAGGGCATGATTGGAGCATAAGAGCAGGGGCGGAGCCAGGATTTGGACATGAGGGGGGCGAGGAAGATAATAATTGTTCGAGAGACACAAAACAATAATATAGTCTCAAACGTATAATTGACATGATTTTATTGCAACATATATTTGTTAATCTATAAAAGAAAACTGCATATCAACTGGACTGGGGTTGGAATTAGCATCTACAAAGATTTGTATTTGCCATGACAATTTGAGCTAGATGCAATGGGCTTGAAAAACGAATATGTTTTAGCTGTATTCTTTCCCTTCATCCTTCAGTGATTTAAACATTAAACAAGTCGTTAAATTAGCTTTCTAGATTGTAATTCTCCCGTGTCTAATTAGTGAACTAAACTACGGCCTCGACGGAATTGTATTAATGCAAAAAGATTATAATTTGCCTACCATTGAAACTGATCTTATAATTCATAATGCCGGTGCAGCAGACAAACATGCATGGTCTCCATCGTAGAATCAGTCGCTGCTGGAGTAGAGTACCCTCTGCTCTGTGACACAGCGACGGAAGCAGCGAGAGCCGAGAGCCGGCGGCGACGACGGCGTTCGGGCTTATGGTGCCAGCAGACCTAGCCGCCACGATGCCCACTAACGAAATAATGGGGAAGATAGGAAATAGATTGCCTGATCTTATGGATGCGTAATCTTTTAATCTCTGATGTGTACAACGAGCCATCAACAAGCGATGCTTTCTCAAGTTGGGCCTTTGGGCTGGAAAAGTGTCGTGCTAGGCCATTAGCGTTGAACATATGTCTACTGGTCTGCACTTTACGTATTCATACAGATTGTATAGGTATACCTGGTAACGAAAAGTCACAGGGGGGGGGGGGGGCGAGACGATGGGGCAACTTCAATTTTCTGCAAAGTGACGAGGATCAATGTAGAGAGGGACAATGCTAGACTAAAGGTTGAGAAGAAAACACTTGAGTACATGATTGCAGGCTTTCTTAAAGAGAAATATGGGGAGCGTGGCAAAAATTAGGAAGACAAAAGGAAATTTTGTAATGAGTAGTTATGTCCAAGTTATGTGATAATTGTTGAATTGGTAGTTATGTGCTTATGGCAAGTGTCCCCAATTTAATTGTGTGCTGGAGCTTTCAAGCTCTCTGTTCATTTCATTGAGTTAATTGTGAGTTGAACTATCCATTTCAAGAATGACGTTTATATTCAGATGTTGATGAACACATGATGTTGAATGTAGTGTTGATATTGATGTTACTGGTGATGTTGATTGTTGATGAACAAATGATGGTATTTGTTTCAGCCTAAACTGAGCACTACCGCCCCTGTATTCCAGTCATCAGTTCAACATAGAAATATATGGTTATCATCATGACAACATCCATAGCAACAATATATGGTCATCATCATCACAACATCACAAACAAGGCAAAAGTGCACTTGCACAACATACATATGTACCAATCTAGTTACACCACTTGTTCAAAGCAAATTCACGACACTTGCACTAGCACCACAATTTCAAAGGAAGCTCACAGGAAGATCACATCACAAAATGATCACGCAAGCCTATAGTTGAGTTCCAACACTAACACATTGCTCGCGGAACCACCAGCCAGCCACTAACACATTGCTGGAGCCCACCAGCGTCGCCCACACATGCCTCGCCTACAATCCTCTCAGGGCCCAAATCGGGCCCGCCACACCACTACACACCCTATGAGCATCGCCATTGCACTTATTCTTGAATCGCTTATGCGGGTCTCTAGCGGCAATCCCTTACCGCCACGAACCTCGTCAATTAGTTCACCATTGGGCATAAATTGAAATTTAACACTAAAGTTATATTATGTGTGAACCGGCCCCGCTTGCATCCTTACTGTAGCCTCATAAGAGCAACTCTAGCAGACCCCACATCCCGCCCCGACCCGCAAAATAACCGCCAAATTGCGGGTCGGGGCCGAAAAAGCAGCCCGAGCAGACACCGCATCCCGCCCCGGCCTGTAATTTTTTTTGCGGGGCACGGCAAATCTTCTCCCCCAACCTCTATCTTCACGGGCTGGGAGGCCGATCCGAGCTGAACCCCTATCCGGCACGAGATTTGGTGGGAGGGACATTTCCGCGCGCCCTTTCCCGCTCCCCGCACCCTCCGCCACCATTGCCCCCCCCCCTCCGCAAGCTCCGGTTCCTCCTCCGCGGCCGTTCCTCGCCGCCATGGACGCCCCCTGCTGTCCCCCGTCACCGTCGAGGTCGCGCATGCTCCTTCCCCTCGGGCGGATCTCGTCGCCGACCATGTTGCCCCCGCCACCGTCGCCCAAGCACACGTCGCGCCGGCCCGCAAGCGGCAGGGAACGTGGTCATGCATGGCGGGAATCCGTCTGCCCCACCGCGACGGCCCGCGCTCCGGGCGCCAACGCCGCAGTGCGATCCCGGCCGGCGGCGGAGAATACCGGCAAGACCGCGGGCATAAAGCGGAGGAAGGTTCCGGCTAAAAGGAAGCCACCTTCTTCAACCTCTCAGTCCATCCCCCGCAAGGAGGTGCTCCGGCGATGCCGTTCAATGGTGCCGCTCCCCCCGCGAGCGAGGTGTTTGACGAAATGGATGCAAAGTATGCCTCTTTGGTCTAGCGATTCCCTTTCATTTTTGCCATTAGTGTCGATAGCTCGTGACTTGTTATCGTTCGCTATAGCGGTGCTTCGAACAATGCAACAACCGAGTTTGTGAGCTTGTTGGACACGAACGTGGTTGACATTGATCAAGCCCCTTTCGAACCATTCGACTACAATGAAACGGACGGCGGCGTGGATGATCGTGGTTGTGCAGACGAATTGGAGGAGATCGAAGCGGAAGCGTTTGAGGAATCGCAATCAAAGAGTGGGAAGAGCCAAAGATCGAAGAACTACACGATCTTGGAAGATCAAGCTTTGATCCAAGCATGGAGTGCGGTGTCTCTTGATCCATGCATGGGTGTTTCTCAAACCGCCAAGAGATATGGCAAAGGATCGAAGATCAATACTTCCGCATTATGAAAAGGTATCCCAATAGGACTCCACGCACATTTCGGTCGCTTCAAGGGCGTTGGGAGAATATCAAGCCTATGTGCAGCCGTTGGGCAGCTTGCTTGGAGCAAGTACGCAATGCACCTCCAAGTGGCACCGTGGAATCCGATTATGTGAGTTTGTTTTTCCTTTGTTCAAGTTGTGCATCATCATAATGTATCATGGGAAATAATTGCATCACTTTGTTCACATTTTGTAGGACAAGATTGCTCAACATAGATACAAGGCCATGGAAGCTTCGGAAGGCAGATTCTTCAAGTTAGAGCATTGTTGGGAGTTGCTCCAAAAGTGCGATAAGTGGAAGTTGATCGATAGGGAATCCTCACCAAAGAGAGGCTCACTTGTAAACATGGATGAAGACGAAGATGATGATGGCCCAAGAAATGAGCACAAGCCCGATGGCGACAAGAAGACGAGAGAGAAGATCAAGAGAGAGTAAGAAGCATCGAGCTTGAGGGAGAAGATTGATGCCATGGTGCAATCAAACGAGTTGATGTTGTTGAAGTCGTTGGAGATCAAGAAAGAGTTGGCCGAGAAGAAGGCAAAAGAGAAGCAAGAAAAGTGGCAAATGCTCAAGGAAGAGGGGCTCCGCAAAGCTACCATTGAGGAGAGAAAAGCACGCGCCTCCGAGAACAAATCGATGTCATTGTTGCTCGCCGAAGAGAACAAGATCATGTCAATGAACCGCAATGACATGGACGACCTCACCAAAACATGACATGATATGGCAATGAGAGAGATCTTGAAGAGAAGAATGGTAGCTTCGACCGGTCCGTGTTCAAGTTCCGGTGATGTTTTGTCTGCTCCATATGGTGGTAATGTGGATGATTTCGGTGCGGGAGTTGGAACAAGCGAGGGAGGTGGATTCGGTTGCGTCGATGAACTTCAATTTGGTGGAGGTGGATTCCATGGCGCGGAGTGAAGATCGACCCCCAAGATGATGCCGGACATGGGCGCAAACCTTTTGCATGCCCTCTTTTGGGTTATGAACTTCGCTTTTATTTGCGCGCAAACTGTTTATTTGGTTTGAATTTGAACTTGTTTGCCAAACCTATGTCAAATGCGAGATTTGCAGTTTTTATGTTTGCGGGTGTTCGCGGTGGTGCCCGAGCAGAACCCGCAGAAGCCAACCCGTAAAAAAGCATATTCCACGAATATACTTTTTTACGGATCCGTTCGGAGGTCTGCATCTATGCCAGCCCGCGCCGGCCCGCAAAAATGATTTTGCGCAAACTGCAAACGAGTTTTGCGGGCCGGGGAATGCGGGGTCTGCTAGAGTTGCTCTAACCCCAAACTGCCAAACCCCGACCGACATCTCAATGCACGCGCAAAATAATCTCCCAAGAGATCCGAGAGGCAAGTTTATCAATTTCATGAAATTGGGAGCCGGTGCTCCTTTGCTCCAAAGAAAAGATCCCAGAGGCAAGCGTAATAATTATGTAAACAGGAGTACATCATCCGAAAACCTTCTGATTGTAACACGTGGCACGCAGACATAGCCAAACGCAGCCATTTGCTAACTAGGAGAAACACACACTGACACACACACGCCCCACACCGTACTCCACATAGAGACTCGACAGGGTCGAAGGCGTCCGGCCGCAATGGTGGGCCTCTCCAACGGCGTCCTGGGCGCCCTGAGCATCGTGTCCCTGGTGGCCGCCGTCCCACTCCTCGGCGCGGGCGCCTACCTCCACGATCACGGCGCCTCCACCGAGTGCCAGCGCCTGTTGCGGCTGCCCACCCTCGCCCTGGGCGGCGGGATCCTCCTCCTCTCGCTCATGGCCCTCTTAGGCGCGTGCTGCCGCTCCTGCAGCCCGCTCCTCTGGCTCTACGTGATCGCCATGTTCCTGCTCGTCATCGGCATGTTCTTCGTCACCGTCTTCGCCTACGACGTCACCACCAAGGGCGCCTCCACCGCCGCCGATGGGACCGGCTACGGGGACTACCGGATCGGGGACTACTCCGACTGGCTCAAGGACAAGGTCGAGGACTACGAGACGTGGCGACAGACCCAGAGCTGCATGGCCGACGCCGGCGTCTGCGGAGATGGCCGGTTCAGCGGCCGGCTCGGCGGCGTGTCCGCCGGGATCGACGCCACCGACTTCTACCGCCTGCATCTGCCGCTCCTCCAGGTATGCGTGCGCGCTTTGTGGGTCCGTTGGATGGTTGCATCTTGCATGGCGTGCATGTATCACGCGTCAGTCGCCCAGGCACTCCTGCTCCTGCCAACTGTTAGGCTGGTCATAGTGGAGAGTAACTTAGACTAGTAACATACATATGTTACTAGTCTATGTTACTACCTTCATAGTGGGTAGTGTCATAGGTGTGGTAACATAGTTGCCTTCATTTATTACTTTGTAGACTCATTATGCATTGGAAACCGCTATGTGATGGTAACATATTATGTTATTTTATTTGCCTCTCTCCTCATTAACTACTTGCCACATCACCAATTTTACTTATGTGGCATCTATGTTACTACCTATGTTACTCCCACTATAACCAACCTTAAAAACTTAAAACTGTTTCACTCAGATAACTTTTTGCCCTCTTCTCATTCTAGAAATAATGCCCATTTATTTATGGAGATTGAACGTTCCATTAATATGTCCCTTCAATTCATGAGCTGCTAAGTAAGGCTGGTGATTAATTGCCTACATCCATATCTTGGTCGCCGTATAGCAAAGCTCATGTTTATTTTACTAGAACTATAAACATCACTCGCTTGATGACTGAAAAGTACAAACACCAAAAGTGCAATATCCAAAAATATCAAATATCTGCAAGCTCAGGATCGGTGTGAAAGTATCGGTGGGTGAACGAAGTGTATTTGTACTACAATTTTTTTTAAACTACCATTTTCTATAACCGTGCCAAAACAGTTAAGTTCATATGAAAGAAACAATATTCACATGAGGACCAAAATATATATTTTGCAAACAAAAACAAAGATATATGTGCACACCAAGGTCGAAGGGAAATTCACGGGTGCTCATGATGTTGTGAAAAGTGTGGTCATGTCTAAAGTCTTTTCGGGTGACTGAGTTCGGTATAGAAATGGCCTCTGGCAAAGTGACCCTCTTTCCCCAACTCCATTGTTAATTAGAGATATGGATTTGTCGGAATAATGCCTCTGTAATAGGAAAACATTGCATTCCCTCCACCAAAACAAAAGCCTAAGTTCAAATAGTCATTTCTCTAATTAACACAAACCTTTGGGACTCTTTGGTTTGGAGGAATTTCAAAGCAATTCTGTGGGATTCGAATCCATAGAAAATTTCCCTACAAAGGTTGTTTGGTTCAAAGGTATGAACAATCCAAAAATCCTATAGATTTGCTTTCCTACAGTGTGATTGGAAATTTTTCTTTGTGTCTATGATTACTATGACATACACTAAATCTCTATAGAAAGTTCCTGTGTTTTTTCTGTGCTACAACTAAACAATTTCTATTGGTGATTCATGTATTTTCAGTCCCAATAGGATTCTAGATGTCATGACATTCGATTTCTACATTTTCATATTCCCGTGTTTACCAAGTCCCACGAACCAAAGAACTTCCTGGCGTCTCAACGTTCAACCAAGAGGTGTGAACTTTTCCTAATCAGGTTCTATATTCCAAAAAACCACTCGTCGATGGTTGTTTAGATTCTGGGCATTCTATATGTGATATATTCCTCCATCCGTTCATAAATATAAGATGTTCAAACTTTTTTATGAATCGGATGTATATAGACACGTTTTTATGTAGTCCATATTGAAATATCTAAAACATCTTATATTTGTGAACGGAGGGGGTATATGACATTCTTGCCTTTGAAGATAAATGGGGTGGAGGGGGTTTCACTTTTCAACTATGTGAGTTCATTTCAACCTTGAAATCTCAACCAATTTGGTTTTAACCTTGAGGTCTTGAAGGTGTTTATCACCTTGAGTATATTCCAAGTGGATTTGAGCTGAACTAGACACATGGCATATGAGCAAGATGCCGTGTCAACAGCTTATAAATATTTCAGCCAAAAATAGCTTATAAATATACAAAAGTAAAGTAAAAATGAGAATACAAAAATAAACCATACAATTTTGGGAAAAAAATTTAGGAGAAAAGACATGAAAATCAAGGAAATTCTAGTGTTGGCTAAAACATTACACGTAAATTGTTTTCTTTCTGTTTTATGTATTAAAATATTCTATTCATATTTTCTTTCTTGAAAAGTCCCTTGTCATTTGTTTTGGCTTGCTTCTTATTCCATCCATCCTAAAATCTAAAATACCTCCAATTCCAAAATTTAAGGTGTGTTAGTTTTTTCAAAAGTGAAATATGTCTATGTTTGATCAAGTTTACAGCAAAATATATCAACATCTACAATACAAAATAAATAAAATATGAAATATATTTCATGTCAAATCTAATGATACCGATTTGGTGTTGTAGATATTGATATTTTTCTATATAAACTTGGTCAAAGTTAGAGCAATTTAACTTTTAAAAAAATAATGCACCTTATTTTTTGAAACGGAGGGGGTAAAAGGTATTTTGATTCACTAAGCCAAGGAATCAAGCAACAAATGCTTGTTTTGCACGAAACTGATGTAGTTAGATATGGCATGAAAAACATATTGGTGGGGGTAAATATCAATGAAAGGTTTGTGTTAACGAATCAAAATGTCTTATGTTTTGGGACAACATTTTGTTTTCGTGGCTTAACCAGTTCGCCACTCTGCTACTACTATTATTTTTTAGCAAATTTGTCCAGATTGAGCACATTTGCTAAAAAATAATAGTAGTAGCTATGGTTTGAGTGGGTGGACAAAAGCAAGCCTTGGATAGGCATGGGATCTCCATGCACCGGAGACGATCGTATCTTTTTTGCTGCTGCTACAACAGTTAATGTGGGCAACGGGTACACAGCCAGATTCTGGAACTCGCCTTGGTTAAACGGCTTGCGTCCCCGTGACTTAGCTCCGGGCATCTTTGCCATTTCACGCAACAAGAATTTGTCCAGCAAGCCCTCACCAACAATAACTGGATCTCTCTCA
The DNA here is from genome assembly GCF_018294505.1 of Triticum aestivum. NCBI lineage: Eukaryota > Viridiplantae > Streptophyta > Magnoliopsida > Poales > Poaceae > Triticum > Triticum aestivum. Next base: position 575,641,332 of record NC_057810.1, read on the forward strand.
TTGACACCTCCAATGGCCTGTCGCTCGCACACGTCCAGCAGTTTGCTAACCTTTGGGAGAAGGTTTCCATGGCCTCTCTGACTGATGACATAGAAGATTCCATCATTTGGAAGTTCACCAGGGATGGGGTGTACTCTACTTCCTCTGCCTATAGGGCTCTGTATGAGGGACTCACTAAGTCGGATCTTGTTCACACAGTTTGGAAGGTTTGGGCACCCCCAAGGTGCAAGTTCTTTGCCTGGCTTGTCCTTCAAAATAGGATTTGGACTTCGGATCGGCTGAGATGCCGCGGCTGGCCAAACTGTGGCCTCTGCCCTCTATGTCAGCAATGCCAAGAGTCGGCCGCCCACCTCCTTTTCCAATGTCGCTACACCACCCGCATTTAGAACAATATTCTCCCGTGGCTTGGAATGCATCACATCACTACGGCGGCTTGGCAGACAATGACTTCGGTGAGAGCTTGGTGGAATGGCAACCTTCAGATTCGCCTTGGATCCACTAAGGCGCTCGCCTACCTGATGATGCTTATCTCATGGGAGATATGGACGGAGCGCAATGCCAGAGTCTTCAGAAACACGGCCATCCCTTCCATGGTTCTTATCAGTAAGATCAAAGCCGAGGTGTCTCTTTGGGCGATGGCCGGAGCGAAGCACATGAGTGTTGTAATGCCGCGAGAGTAGACCTCTTACTGTTTTTCTCTTTTAGCCGCTTTGCGACTTTTGTCTACGACTTCCTTCTTAATCAATGAAATGGCAAATCTTTTGCCTTGTTTCAAAAACTACTATTATTTTGCACAACCAGTTTGCCACTCTGCTCCTGCCTGAATGAATTAAAGCAGGTCAATGAGTCTGCTCTGAAATGAACAATCTTTGCATGCAGTCCGGGTGCTGCAAGCCGCCGGCGTACTGCGGGTACCGGGCGGTGAACGCGACGTTCTACGAGGCCCCGGCGAGCGGGCCGGGCACGACGGACGCGGACTGCCAGGCGTGGAGCAACGAGCCGAGCCTGATGTGCTTCCGGTGCAACGCGTGCAAGGTGGGCGTGCTGGCCACCGCCAAGAGCAACTGGCGGGCCGTGGCCGGCGCCAACACCGCCGCCCTCCTGCTCGTCCTCCTCGCCTACTCCCTCGGCTGCTGCGCCCTCCGCAACCACGACCGGCCCCGCCGCGGCGGATACTACTACTGATTGCTCCGGGGGCTTATTAGTTGGTTTCAGGTTCAGGATTCAGAGTAGGTTTTCGAGATCGCTCGTGCCTGTTCTTCTTTCTTTCTTCTCTTTGGTTATTAGTGCAGTACTAGTACAGCTAGCAACAGAGGTGATGTAAAATTTGTCTGGCATGGTGCGAACTGATTGACGCTCATGGTGTAAAATTTGTTCAATGGTGTTCTTCAGAGTTTGAATCGGCCGAACCTGTGATCATGCGTTCTGCTGTGCCTGCGAAGTGGTCTGTATACCTCAGCGACCATGACGATGAGCTGCTGACAGCCGGTGAGTATAGAAGGCACAAGCAAGTCCAATTCAGCGTCAAGTTTTTCCGAACTTTTCCATCCCTCCAGAACCTTTGTTGTTCATCTCGTACGTTTGAAGGACACATGCTGCATCTTCGCTGGCGTTTACATTCGTCCCGTAGTAACAACGGGATCCAAGATAGGAGAGACAGCTTGTTTCTGCACCCCGCCGTGAGGACATAGATTCACTCGGGCCGTGAAGACATAGATTCTTAGTCTTGCACGATGCGCAGCAAACTGAATTTGACTTGAATCAAGCGGCGGACGATGTGCATCGTGATGCATGCGTATATGAGATTGCACTGCCGCCTCGTTGTCTTGAAGCACCATTTATGGTATTCAGCTAAGATGGCACTCTTATATTGAAATTATATATAGAACAGAGGCAAAAAGAAAAGAGCGCAGCAAACTGAATTTGACTTGAATCAAGCGGCGGACACGCAAGTGCACGATGTGCATCGTAATGCATGCGTATATGAGATTGCACTGCCGCCTCGTTGTCTTGAAGCACCATTTATGGTATTCAGCCAAGTCAGCTTTAGCAAACATGGTAACCGCGGGCGTCACGGGCGCGACGGCAACCGCGGGCACCGCGCGCGGCGCGGCGGCGCGTTTGGGGTTCGACGCGCGCAGCGAGCGCCCGTCGAGGAAGGAGGGCGACACGGGCGATCCCAACGACACGAGATGGGCGGTCTCGTTTGCCCCGGATTTTCGATCTCGTCGTTCGATCTCGTTCCAGTCTGGGATCCTACTCCTCCGACACGAGGCGCTTCGTTTGGTGCTGCTCGACGCCGGCGGGCAGACGGTGGATGGGCGGGCCCTCCAGAAAGGGGAGGGCGTGTATGACGGTGACGCCCTCTCTTTGCCATGTCACCTGGTTAGGGTTGACCGGCGACTTCCACAGCCATGCATACCCCCGGCTGCTCATGGGTCCGGTTTGCATGGGTGTGGGGCATGGCAGCAGGCCGCCTCTCGGTGCGCTCCACCTGGCAAGAGTGCGGGGGAGAGAGGGCCAGATCCATGGCCGTCTGACCACCATGAGGGACCCAGCGGTACTGTTGGGCACGGGGAGGATAAGAGGCCGCGTGCGGATCCCCCACCCCAGGGAGCGGGCGATTCGCATCTTCACCACCTCTTCTCCCACCTCTGGGCCATATCTAGGGTTTGCCCCATTCCACCTTCTGATTCGTTCCAGTGGTGGCCAAGAAAGGTCGCCGGGGACGCGCGGTCCTTCGCACAGGTGGCGGGCGGCTCGGCTGCGTCTCAAGCCGGCAAGATGGCGGATCGGGGCGGCAGCAAGTTCGGGGGCCGCGAGGGCGCGGGCCACGGCAACATCGGAGGGGGGCGCACCCAGACCTCGTCCAACCAGGGGCGCAACCTGGTGTGGCAGCGCTCGAACCCTCCACCGCCACCTGGCGGCGCTAGATCTGGAAGTGAGGCGTCGGGGAGTAGATGGGATGCGGCGACGAAGATGCAAGGCGGGGGCTCCAGGGACCAGTGGCCTACCCACAAGACGGCGGCGAAGGATGGAGATCTGGCTCCACCACCAGCTCCGTCTGCTCCAGTCAGCAAGGGTGGGGAGGAGCGCTGCATCAACTGCAACCTTCCAGGTCATTTTGCTCCTCGCTGTCCTACCATTCGATGTGAGAAATGTGGTAAACTTGGACACATGGCGCAACTTTGCCAGATCCCTCAACCCTGGGAATGTGTTCCTTTCATGTGCGGTTTCCAGTCCCCTGGGCAGGGATTCTTCTTCATCCCTGATTGTTGCGCGGATAAACAGGCCAATGAGAAAACTAATACTGTGGTGATTACCTTGGTGGAGGGTGTGGCATCTGTGAAAGAAATTGAGACTGAGTTCAATGGATTTTTTGCTCAAAAACCTAAGAAATGGCGTTGCACTGCACGCCAGATCAGTCCCACGCAGTTTGTGATGAGATTTCCTAATGCTCATGAAGTTGAAAGAGCTTGCTGCTATGGTAGGAGACTTCCTATTCTGCATGATTCAGTCGTGGTGTCTATTTCTCCTTGGTCGGCATCGGTGGGTGCCAAAGCTGATATTCAGAAAGCCTGGGTTCGTGTTCGTAATGTCCCCTTGGAGAAACGATGCGTGCAACATGTTTCATATGCTGGGGCGCTGGCGGGAGTCACTCTGGAGGTGGATAAAGCGACTCTGCATAAACCAGAGTATGCTCGTATACTTCTGGGGTGCAGGGAAGTGGATAAAATCCCACCGTCTGCTGAGGGAATGTTGGGAGAAAAATTCTATGATTTCTTCTATGAAGTTGAACGTGTGGTGGTGGGTGCTCCTGATGCGAGTCGGTATTCAGTTCCTGTTGACAGTAATTCTCCTTCTGTTCAGAAAAAGGCTAGATTTGACTTCCAGGCGTCTACATCATACGAGCAAGGAGGGACTAGTGCTTCTGCTGCTGGAGATTCCTTTTGCCAGAATTATTCTGCTACCACTCGGCTGTCTACCGTTTCTGAGAATGAAGAGGAAGAAGAGAGTGTTGAAGGGAACCATACCGAGCTCCTGATACATACTATGGCTGAAGAGCATGAAGCTTTGAACTCCCCTGGACAGAATGATGTGAGCTCAGAAAGCAATCCTGTCAGGAATGAGGATGTACCCCTGGATGGCTCACCCAGTCATAAGGAGAAGCTGAACTCAGGTGCTTGGGCTTTGACTCCTATCCCTCCCTCACCTGCCTTTTTGGGTTATGATGGAAAAGATGATGTGAGTACTATTCCTCGTTTGTCAGACTATGTGGCATGGCCTAATATGCCCCGGGTTGTTGAGCTGGAGGAGGGATCGAAGGAAGGTAGCGAGACTCGCAGTCTATATATTGTTGAGTCTCCTACTGGATCTCCTATCCATGAAAAGCTGCATGTGTCTCCTGGACCTGAGGGTTGCAATCAATATCAAAAGCTCACTAGGGTGGATGAGAGGGCTATGGATCGCATGAAGAAGCGCAACTTTGAAGGTACTTCCCCTCCCCCTGCTGGTAATCAATTCTCTGTCCTGTCTGACACAGCCATCATGCTCCGTGCCTCGCTTATGGGGGTTAATATACCTGATGATAATTTCAATACTGTTAATATCCTACATGAACTAGAAATATCTAGGCAAGTACTGCATGAGAAAGTAAATAGTCCTAGGGATATTACCATCAAAGATGGTTTAGGAAATGCTGCTCCTCTCTCTTTGACTTGGGACGATCAGGACGTGGAAGATGATGCCCCATTCATTCCTGTGTACTCCAGGAGAAAAAAGAAAAAGTCCCCCAAGAAAGATAATGTGGTGATTTCATCTCCTAACATCACAATCAGACCCGTGACTCGAAAACAGAAAAAAGAGGCCGAGGGTAGGTCTACTCTAAATCCTAGTAGGCCTACCAGGGTGAGAGATAAACCTGGACGTTATAAATGATAGGTTGTTTTTGGAATTGTAGGGGGGCAGGAAAAGGTGGTATGGCTTCCTGCCTCACGGATATCATTAATACCAACAGAGTAGACTTCATTGGTTTGCAGGAGACCATGAAAAAAATTATAAGCCCTCTTTTTTAGGAGATTTGACCCCCATTCGGAGTTTAGATGGGAATGGATCCCATCGATTGGGAAATCTGGTGGGATTCTATGTGGATCGAGACTAGAAACACTTGAGGTTATAGATGTAGTGCGTGGTAAATTTATATTGCAGCTCAATCTCTTTGACAAGATTAAAAGATGTGAATGGGCTCTGCTGGTGGTGTATGGTGCAGCCCATGATGAAAATAAGCCTGAATTTTTGGCTGAGTTGTCCTCCTTTTGTCATAGGATCAAAATTCCTTATTTGGTGGGTGGTGATTTTAACATCATTAGACACTGTGGGGAAAAGAATAAAAAGACTCCTTTATCCCATTTCTCGGATGTCTTTAATGCTGTCATTCATCTACTAGCCCTGAGGGAGATTTTTATGGGCGGTGGGTGCTTCACATGGTCGAACAAACAAGAACACCCCACTTTGGAAAAACTGGATAGGGTCTTGATGTCCTCCGACTGGGAAGATCTATACCCGCTGGTGTCAGTTACTAAGATGGTCAAGGATTTATCTGATCATAACCCTTTGCTTCTAGATGGGGGTGTGGCTCCGTCTAGGGCCCCGGGCAATAGATGCTTTAAATTCGATAATGCCTGGTTGAACAATCTAGAGTTCCTTCCGCTTGTCTCTGAAATCTGGGCTAGGCCTGTGTACACGGATGATCCTATTGATGTGTTGAACATTAAGCTGAAGAGGGTGAAGAAATTTTTTAAAGGGTGGGGCTCAAATAACTTTGGCAATTGTAGGATTAAGAAGAACCTTCTTAGATTGGAGCTTCAGGAGTTGGAGCTGTTAGAAGAACAATGTGATCTGTGTGGGGAGGCGTATACAAGGAAATTAAATATCCTGGTGGAACTTAATAGTATATACCTTAAAGAGGAGTCATCCTGGCATCAAAAATCTGCCGAAAAGTGGCTTTTGAAAGGTGATAATAACACAGATTTCTTTCATAAAGTGGCCAATGAGAGGCGCAGGAAAAATATGATGCGTTCTCTTGAATGTGGTTCTGTCACTATTGAGGGGACTAAGAATCTACTAGCCCATGCTACTGACTTTTACAAGGAACTGTTTGGACCTGCACCTAGTAATATGTGTAGTGTTGACACATCCTTGTGGTCCAGTGAGGAGAATATATCCTTGAGCGATAATGATGAGTGTGACGCCCGGGTATTTAAGCTACAGTGAACCTCTGCTAATGATGCCACGTCACCTCGTTTACTGTTGGTAAACTCGTGTTAGTTCAAAACGATTCAAATTCAAATTTAAAATATAGGCAAACAACAAAAGTTTTCAAATAATAAAACTAAAATGTTCTGTGGTGCCAAATAATGCGTAGGTAATTATGGTGGAGAAACCACACTTGTATAAAATATGTAAATACTCAAAATGAATATAATAGTAGCAAAACAATTAGTTAAATGATTATAAAATAATAAACAATTACAAATGGTTTTATATTAGGTGCCAAGTTAATTGCGGTAGTGGCATAAGTATTAAAAATATTTTAGGTGCAACTTGGGTTTTTCATAAACACCGAAATTTAATAAAACAGGAAAGAAGAAAAGAAATAAAATAGAAAAACAAACTAACAAAAAAAAGAAAAGGAAACCCCCCAAACCCCCGGGCCAACCGACCCAGCTAGCCAACCGGCCGGCCCAGTCGGCCAGCCCACCCCGGCCGGCCCACCTCTCCCCGCATAACCCCCCACCCCCCCGACCGAACCCTAGCCTCATCACCCCACTCACCCGCACGATCCCCATCTCTCCTCTCGCCCCCACCCCCCCGATCCAATCGGGATCGGGCACGAACCCATCGCCGCCTCCCGGACGCATCACCGGCGCCGCCCCGCCCGTCGCTCGCCGTCGTCCTCACCCCCTCCCCCTTTCCTGGACCGGAAGGGCCCCCCCTCCGTCGCCGCCGCGCTCCCCGCGTTGGAGCCCCATCCCGCCGGCGCGCCCGCCCCCGGGTGGATCTGGATCGGGGGCAACCGACGCCCCCGACCCGTTGCGCGCCATCGCCCCACCGCCCTCTTCGTCGGCGGTTCGGACGCCGCCGCGATCCCGTCGCCCCCGACCCGAGATGCCTCGACATCGCCGGACTTCGCCGAATCGCTTCCCCGGCCTCACCCTCACCGGACTACCTCGACCCCCGCTGCCCTGGACCCTACTCCCCGCCGTGAGCAGCTACCTTTCCCTCCTCCTCTCCCCGTGTCGGCCGCGCACTCGCCTTCCCTGGCTCGCCTCGTCACCGTGCGCCCCGGTCCCCATCGTCGTGCACGCCCGCGCCATCTCCGATCGCGCCCGATGCGCGCTCACCGTGCCCCCGTCCGCGTGCAGGTCCCCGACGCCCATTGCCTTGCCTGCCTCCAGCCACCTCCCCCGTGCCGCTCGCCTACGGCCGCGGTGCCCTGCCGTGGCCTCCGCCCCCCCCCTTCACGCGCCGCCTGCCGCCGCGCCCGGCGCCCGCCGGCGCGCCCGACACCCGCCAGCGCGGCCGCGCCCTTCTGGGCGGGGCTCCCTGTCGCCCTGGCCGGTTGTCCGCTCCAGCGCCCGAACCCACCGAACCCGCTAGGCCCCCTAGAGCCAATGACAGGCAGGCCCCACCCCCTGGGACTTAAAAAAAAAGAAAATGAAAAAAAAAGTATATAAAAATAAATAAAACAATAATTAAAATAAAAATAAATTTAATTAATTAATTAATTAACTAAATTAATTAAGTTAATTAACCTTAATTAATTAATCTAATTAACCTGTTAGCTTAATTAAATAGTAATTAAATTAACTAATCTGTAATTAACCTAAACAGAGAATGACAGGTGGGACCCACAGGACCCACATGTTAGGTTGACCAGGTCAACGGTCAACGCTGACTGCTGACGTCAGCATGACATCATGCTGATGTCATAAATCCATTTTTCGAATTAATTAAATAATTAATTAAATTCTAGAAATTAATAAAATCTTTAGAAAATCATATCTTTTAATCCGTAACTCGGATTAAAATATTTTCAACATGAAAGTTGCTCAGAACGACGAGACGAATCCGGATACGCAGTCCGTTCGTCCGCCACACACCCCTAACCTATCGAACTCGCAACTTTCCCCCTCCGGCTCCTCTGCCCGAAAACACGAAACACCGGGAATACTTTCCCGGATGTTTTCCCCCCTTCACCGGTATCACCTACTACCGCGTTAGGGCACACCGAACACCGCGTATTGCCTTGTTATATTTTGTGATGCTTTGTTTGCTCTGTATTCATTATTTCTTCCCCCTCTTCTCTCCGGTAGACTACGAGACCGACGCTGCTGCTGGCCAGTTCGACTACGGAGTTGACGACCCCTCTCTCTTGCCAGAGCAACCAGGCAAGCCCCCCCCTTGATCACCAGATATCGCCTATTCTCCTCTATACTGCTTGCATTAGAGTAGTGTAGCATGTTACTGCTTTCGTTAATCCTATTCTGATGCATAGCCTGACATTGTCGCTACATCTGTTGATACCTTACCTGCAATCCTAAATGCTTAGTATAGGATGCTAGTTTATCATCATTGGCCCTACGTTCTTGTCAGTCTGCCTTGCTATACTATCGGGCCGTGATCACTTGGGAGGTGATCACGGGTATATACTATACATACATACATACTATACAGATGGTGACTAAAGTCGGGTCAGCTCATTGAGTACCCGCAAGTGATTCTGACGAGGGGGCTGAAAGGACAGCTGGCTCCATCCAGGTAGTGGTGGGCCTGGGTTCCCGACGGCCCCCGACTGTTACTTTGTGGCGGAGCGACAGGGCAGGTTGAGACCACCTAGGAGACAGGTGGGCCTGGCCTTGTTCGGCATTCGCGGATACTTAACACGCTTAACGAGATCTTGGTATTTGATCTGAGTCTAGCTACGAGCCTATACGCACTAACCATCTACGTGGGAGTAGTTATGGGTATCCCGACGTCGTGGTATCAGCCGAAGCACTTCAGACGTCAGCGACGGAGCGGCGCGCGCCGAATTGGACTGGAACGCCACTAGGCTAGGTCTGCTTTCGGCCGCGTACGCAACGTGCAGGTGTGCTATGGGCGATGGGCCCAGACCCCTGTGCGCTTAGGTTTAGACCGGCGTGCTGGCCTCTCTGTTGAGCCTAGGTGGGGCTGCGACGTGTTGATCTTCCGAGGCCGGGCATGACCCAGGAAAGTGTGTCCGGCCAAATGGGATCGAGCGTGTTGGGTTATGTGGTGCACCCCTGCAGGGAAGTTAATCTATTCGAATAGCCGTGATCTTCGGTAACAGGACGACTTGGAGTTGTACCTTGACCTTATGACAACTAGAACCGGATACTTAATAAAACACACCCTTCCAAGTTCCACAGACAACCCGGTGATCGCTTTTCTACAGGGCGACGAGAGGAGGATCGCCGGGTAGGGTTATGCTATGCGATGCTACTTGGAGATGCTGCTTGGAGATGCTACTTGAAGATGCTACTTGGAGGACTTCAATCTACTCTCTCCTACATGCTGCAAGACGGAGGCTGCCAGAAGCGTAGTCTTCGACAGGATTAGCTATCCCCCTCTTATTCTGGCATTCTGCAGTTCAGTCCACTGATATGGCCTCCTTACACATATACCCATGCATATGTAGTGTAGTTCCTTGCTTGCGAGTACTTTGGATGAGTACTCACGGTTGCTTTCTCCCCCCTTTTCCCCTTTCCTTTCTTTCTGGTTGTCGCAACCAGATGCTGGAGCCCAGGAGCCAGACGCCACCGTCGACGACGACCCCTACTACACCGGAGGTGCCTACTACTACGTGCTGCCCGCTGACGACGACCTGGAGTAGTTTAGGAGGATCCCAGGCAGGAGGCCTGCGCCTCTTTCGATCTGTATCCCAGTTTGTGCTAGCCTTCTTAAGGCATACTTGTTTAACTTATGTCTGTACTCAGATATTGTTGCTTCCGCTGACTCGTCTATGATCGAGCACCTGTATTCGAGCCCTCGAGGCCCCTGGCTTGTATTATGATGCTTGTATGACTTATTTATGTTTTAGAGTTGTGTTGTGATATCTTCCCGTGAGTCCCTGATCTTGATCGTACACATTTGCGTGCATGATTAGTGTACGATTGAATCGGGGGCGTCATAAGTTGGTATCAGAGCCGACTGCCTGTAGGAATCCCCCTTTCCAACTCCTTGGCCGAAGTTGAGTCTAGTCATTGCGAAACTTTTACTAACTTGGCTGTGTGCCTTACGGGCCCACGTCGCCATTGGGTGGTAGTAGGATCTTTTATTCCTCGACCTTTACTCTGGGACTCTGAGCTCTCTTCTATTCGGGTTAAATGATTTCGCTAAAAACAAAACTAACTTTAGGTTCTCGCAAGTACTTTCTCCCGGAGAGCCACTTGTTACCGATGACCGCCTGCTGCACCAGAAGAATCCGAGATACTCTACGATGTGCTCTGGAGACTATGTGCCATCGCTTTTGCAATTCACTTCCATCGATAAATCCCTCTGGATAACCACTTACACCTATCGTTCATATTGTCATCCCCAGTTGCTTTTGTTATTACAAAATGTCCTGAAATACTCTTCGATATTCCGAGAATTCTTTACGCTTACTGCCCTGCAGTTCCTTGCTGCATGAATACCCCTACGGATAATTACTCGCGCTTGCCGAGTATCCGCTCATCCCCAGTTGTTCTTGTGTTTCACAAAAGTCTTCAAAATAATATTCGATCTTCCGAAAATCCTCTGGAGCCTTTGGCTCTTGAAATTCTTGCTTGCTTGCATTATGGTTAATCCCATAAGTCTCGTAGTCTTAATGACATTCCTTGTCATTATCATTTTGAGTCTGTTGACTCAATATGTTTGCGAATACACGCAATCATCATTGATCCTTATAAATTACTTTTCCGGCTGAGCTGCCATTCTTTTAACTGGAATTGGTTCTCGACCAATCCAATTGTCGTTGATTGTACCCTAAGGCTATTCAACTTATCCATCCCTAATCAGAGCATTGCTTCTGATCCCTTGATTTGGAGATCATAATTCCTTTGCATTTGACAATTGAGTTAGTCAGTTGTTTCTATAAACTGATCTCCTTGCATTCTTTCCTCCTCTGGTTGGGTACCGGTGCTCACATCAGGTACCTTGTGGACCACCAGATCCTTTGTTGGATTTTATCTGACAACGCCCTTCATATTCAATAACCTTGTGAGCCTTTTCTCTAATACATAATGCCTTTGGTAAATTGTATCGTCTGCTTCCTCAACCATGCTCTGCCTTCGAGCTTGAGTTAATTACTTCTAAAGGTTCTGGTATATGATTCTAAGATGCCCCGATGGGTTGAACCTATGCCTTCCTTAATATGTGTGAACTCGAAAGTTTTCACGAGTCGTACTCTTCTTGTATTTTGCCAGATAAAATTTCAACGCTGTAACTTCATCAAAAGCGAGAAGTGAATGAAAGGGTATGCATTGGAGAAGTGGGAGTCGACCTTGAACTCTGAGTTCATGCCCATGGACCTGATGTGGAACTTATCATGGTAGCTTCTTGCCAAATATTTACTCATTCGAGTAATTCTTTCAGTGTTATTAAATTGGACCCCTTGTAGTTATGGTTCCGACCATGATTGTTCTTCTTTGATCTCATTTCTCGGACAAGTTAAAACAATTGTCTTCTATGGATCAATACACCAGTCCAACCTTTACTTTGATCTTGTGTCGAGTATTACCCCCCTGGTATCTCAAGATTATCATGGAACTGCATAACTTCTTATGAGTTCTTCATCAAGTGCTACCTTCCCACTGATTCCAATTTTTCGCGGGCTCTGAGTTATTGAACACTCAAAGACACCGATAACTGAACCGAGTCCGCTCTTCGGTTCAACAACTCTTCAGTAAGCTTCTATAAGTACGAGTTTGTACCCGATCACGCCATTCCTAGCCTGTTTGGCTATATCATTGTCGTGACGATTCTAACTGTGCTACCTGGTCCTTATTCTCGGAGCACCAATTTTCGACGATGAACTAACCTTACGTCGATCCTCATCGTCATATCATTTCGCCTTGAACAACAAGCTTGGTTTCGAGTTTGTGTCGTACCCTTGGTTCCAATAACCTTTCACTTCATCATTACTTGACTTGATGTCGTTACCGATCGATTACACCATCATGAACTCTCGCGACAAAGGTGTCGTGATCATCAACATTCTGAGCTCATCCAGGATATCAATTGAATTCATGATGAGAAATAACATCCTTGCCCTCGATGAATTGTATTATCGTCGACCACTTTATTGCCTTCCCACCAACACAAGCTTGTTCATGTTTGGTGTTATACCTTGAGTTCCTTGCTATCCAGCAATTGTTCTTCTTTACCTTGGAGTATTACCATCCTTTATGTCAAGAATGTTCTGAGATTTGTTCCACCTCTTGAGAATTCTTGGCATAGAAATACTTCTCACCATCACCATTCTTTATTGGTCCCCGTGTTAATTCCAACAAGTGAACGGTGTTGTTTGGATTCTTTCCTTCTAGCAACCCTATTTTTTTGAAGTTAATGGTCGAAAGTTCATTCTTAGGCTATTGACTATTGAATCACCATTCTGACATTGGTCGTGCAACCCAACCCATATTTCGGGCGCACCTTTCAACCAATGTTTAATTGTGTATGTTTTCCTCGAGCATACTTCCTTATATCATTTGATCTGACCAATGTTATCTCCTTGTTCACTTAATTGTGGAAATCCATCTTTTGGGAATCTCGGTGAATTGCCGTTGAGTTCACCAGACACCTCCTTGTCCTCTCCTTGGGTTAATGATGGACTCTTGATAACGGAAAACACTTCATAGTTCATTTCCCCGAGAATCTTACAATGTCATCTCGTCAATTTGCGTTGCACCTTTTCTTCTCAGGTATCCTAAGTCTGAGGTATCCTGACACCAATCGGATCTGAATCTCGGTCAGATATGAGGGTTGGGACACCTTTCCAAGAGTTATGATGTTGATCCTTTGATGACCCGCTAACATGATGTCATGCCTAGCACCCCCCCCCCGGCTGGAGGACCTATCATTATAGATTCCTTTTCAGCAAGGTTATCCATTCATCCATGAGGAAATTGTAAGACTTATTCTACAAGTTATTCCTGATGGATCCTTCATGTTTCCAAAGTCTGACCTTTGCTCGAAGACCATGTCGATGCTATCTCGAAGCATGTTTGTGGTACTCTGATTTTCAACAAGTACATTGAAGCCCAATGCTAAATATTTCCTGCCCAATTATCCAAACACCGCTGTATGGGTAATGTCATGAAAAATCCTCTCCCCTACCTAAAGAGTTTTCTACATTATATCCTGACATGGATATCATGCTCTGCTTGTCCTTGGGAAGGATATACCCTTGAAATATGTGTTTAAACCTATTTTCCTTTCCATTGATCTGTTTAATCTGATGATCATGTTTTCCTACCATTGTTGATTTAACCTTTCTTGTGATCTATATGATCTGAGCAGTAATATTCTCCTGCTTATGTAAACACCTCGGTGTACAACTCTGCCAGTGAGACCCTGTTACTTTTGTTGGTGACATTTCGGTAACCACCGATGGACGAGAACTTTGCCTACTGGTCCGCCTCGTTCAACGAGCAGGAAAATGGTTCTCTTCATCCCTCGTCCTTGGTACTGATGTTGTTGCCGACATAACTGATAGGCTATCCTCTGACATACCTTGCTTGCATGATCACGCAAGACGTCTCCGCCCTTCCTACCTTTAACCCACATGGTGGGCCCATAACCCACAGTTCCACAGGATCGAAACCTGACTCTCCTGTACACCCCCTGTTCCCAAAGTTATTCCTCCCGCGTGGACTCGTATGTAATTCATGAGCCACCTTCCAATGAGATCGTCAATTCTGGCATCGGACACAATAATTATTCCGTTGCTTGAAACCCCTTTTCACCTTCTGCCTAGGCAATGAACGATTGCCTGGCTGCTTGAAACTTCTTATTGTACCTTCCAACTTTACTCTCGATGTGTTTTATTTTGTTCAACTCGAGAGGTACTCATATGCTCATTCATGGGTTAATCCCAGATTATTACCCTTATAGCATTCTGTCGTTGCTGATCTGCCTCGTTACCTATTCTTAAATACGATGAAGATCCCGAAGAAGGATGCCGACTTCATCCTGATGACCTGAAGCAGAGGAATGAAGACATCAGTGTAATGGATTGATCTCTTCAAGAAGAGCAACCAAAGACGAGAAGATTCGTTAGGATTTCGTAACCAGACCTTTCCCCCTAGTCCCCCTCTTAAATCTCGGGACGAGATTTCTTGTAGTGGAGGAGAATTGTGACGCCCGGGTATTTAAGCTACAGTGAACCTCTGCTAATGATGCCACGTCACCTCGTTTACTGTTGGTAAACTCGTGTTAGTTCAAAACGATTCAAATTCAAATTTAAAATATAGGCAAACAACAAAAGTTTTCAAATAATAAAACTAAAATGTTCTGGTGGTGCCAAATAATGCGTAGGTAATTATGGTGGAGAAACCACACTTGTATAAAATATGTAAATACTCAAAATGAATATAATAGTAGCAAAACAATTAGTTAAATGATTATAAAATAATAAACAATTACAAATGGTTTTATATTAGGTGCCAAGTTAATTGCGGTAGTGGCATAAGTATTAAAAATATTTTAGGTGCAACTTGGGTTTTTCATAAACACCGAAATTTAATAAAACAGAAAAGAAGAAAAGAAATAAAATAGAAAAACAAACTAACAAAAAAAAGAAAAGGAAACCCCCCAAACCCCCGGGCCAACCGACCCAGCTAGCCAACCGGCCGGCCCAGTCGGCCAGCCCACCCCGGCCGGCCCACCTCTCCCCGCATAACCCCCCACCCCCCCGACCGAACCCTAGCCTCATCACCCCACTCACCCGCACGATCCCCATCTCTCCTCTCGCCCCCACCCCCCCCGATCCAATCGGGATCGGGCACGAACCCATCGCCGCCTCCCGGACGCATCACCGGCGCCGCCCCGCCCGTCGCTCGCCGTCGTCCTCACCCCCTCCCCCTTTCCTGGACCGGAAGGGCCCCCCCCCTCCGTCGCCGCCGCGCTCCCCGCGTTGGAGCCCCATCCCGCCGGCGCGCCCGCCCCCGGGTGGATCTGGATCGGGGGCAACCGACGCCCCCGACCCGTTGCGCGCCATCGCCCCACCGCCCTCTTCGTCGGCGGTTCGGACGCCGCCGCGATCCCGTCGCCCCCGACCCGAGATGCCTCGACATCGCCGGACTTCGCCGAATCGCTTCCCCGGCCTCACCCTCACCGGACTACCTCGACCCCCGCTGCCCTGGACCCTACTCCCCGCCGTGAGCAGCTACCTTTCCCTCCTCCTCTCCCCGTGTCGGCCGCGCACTCGCCTTCCCTGGCTCGCCTCGTCACCGTGCGCCCCGGTCCCCATCGTCGTGCACGCCCGCGCCATCTCCGATCGCGCCCGATGCGCGCTCACCGTGCCCCCGTCCGCGTGCAGGTCCCCGACGCCCATTGCCTTGCCTGCCTCCAGCCACCTCCCCCGTGCCGCTCGCCTACGGCCGCGGTGCCCTGCCGTGGCCTCCGCCCCCCCCCCTTCACGCGCCGCCTGCCGCCGCGCCCGGCGCCCGCCGGCGCGCCCGACACCCGCCAGCGCGGCCGCGCCCTTCTGGGCGGGGCTCCCTGTCGCCCTGGCCGGTTGTCCGCTCCAGCGCCCGAACCCACCGAACCCGCTAGGCCCCCTAGAGCCAATGACAGGCAGGCCCCACCCCCTGGGACTTAAAAAAAGAAAATGAAAAAAAAGTATATAAAAATAAATAAAACAATAATTAAAATAAAAATAAATTTATTAATTAATTAATTAACTAAATTAATTAAGTTAATTAACCTTAATTAATTAATCTAATTAACCTGTTAGCTTAATTAAATAGTAATTAAATTAACTAATCTGTAATTAACCTAAACAGAGAATGACAGGTGGGACCCACAGGACCCACATGTTAGGTTGACCAGGTCAACGGTCAACGCTGACTGCTGACGTCAGCATGACATCATGCTGATGTCATAAATCCATTTTTCGAATTAATTAAATAATTAATTAAATTCTAGAAATTAATAAAATCTTTAGAAAATCATATCTTTTAATCCGTAACTCGGATTAAAATATTTTCAACATGAAAGTTGCTCAGAACGACGAGACGAATCCGGATACGCAGTCCGTTCGTCCGCCACACACCCCTAACCTATCGAACTCGCAACTTTCCCCCTCCGGCTCCTCTGCCCGAAAACACGAAACACCGGGAATACTTTCCCGGATGTTTTCCCCCCTTCACCGGTATCACCTACTACCGCGTTAGGGCACACCGAACACCGCGTATTGCCTTGTTATATTTTGTGATGCTTTGTTTGCTCTGTATTCATTATTTCTTCCCCCTCTTCTCTCCGGTAGACTACGAGACCGACGCTGCTGCTGGCCAGTTCGACTACGGAGTTGACGACCCCTCTCTCTTGCCAGAGCAACCAGGCAAGCCCCCCCCCTTGATCACCAGATATCGCCTATTCTCCTCTATACTGCTTGCATTAGAGTAGTGTAGCATGTTACTGCTTTCGTTAATCCTATTCTGATGCATAGCCTGACATTGTCGCTACATCTGTTGATACCTTACCTGCAATCCTAAATGCTTAGTATAGGATGCTAGTTTATCATCATTGGCCCTACATTCTTGTCAGTCTGCCTTGCTATACTATCGGGCCGTGATCACTTGGGAGGTGATCACGGGTATATACTATACATACATACATACTATACAGATGGTGACTAAAGTCGGGTCAGCTCATTGAGTACCCGCAAGTGATTCTGACGAGGGGGCTGAAAGGACAGCTGGCTCCATCCAGGTAGTGGTGGGCCTGAGTTCCCGACGGCCCCCGACTGTTACTTTGTGGCGGAGCGACAGGGCAGGTTGAGACCACCTAGGAGACAGGTGGGCCTGGCCTGTTCGGCATTCGCGGATACTTAACACGCTTAACGAGATCTTGGTATTTGATCTGAGTCTGGCTACGAGCCTATACGCACTAACCATCTACGTGGGAGTAGTTATGGGTATCCCGACGTCGTGGTATCAGCCGAAGCACTTCAGACGTCAGCGACGGAGCGGCGCGCGCCGAATTGGACTGGAACGCCACTAGGCTAGGTCTGCTTTCGGCCGCGTACGCAACGTGCAGGTGTGCTATGGGCGATGGGCCCAGACCCCTGTGCGCTTAGGTTTAGACCGGCGTGCTGGCCTCTCTGTTGAGCCTAGGTGGGGCTGCGACGTGTTGATCTTCCGAGGCCGGGCATGACCCAGGAAAGTGTGTCCGGCCAAATGGGATCGAGCGTGTTGGGTTATGTGGTGCACCCCTGCAGGGAAGTTAATCTATTCGAATAGCCGTGATCTTCGGTAACAGGACGACTTGGAGTTGTACCTTGACCTTATGACAACTAGAACCGGATACTTAATAAAACACACCCTTCCAAGTTCCACAGACAACCCGGTGATCGCTTTTCTACAGGGCGACGAGAGGAGGATCGCCGGGTAGGGTTATGCTATGCGATGCTACTTGGAGATGCTGCTTGGAGATGCTACTTGAGATGCTACTTGGAGGACTTCAATCTACTCTCTTCTACATGCTGCAAGACGGAGGCTGCCAGAAGCGTAGTCTTCGACAGGATTAGCTATCCCCCTCTTATTCTGGCATTCTGCAGTTCAGTCCACTGATATGGCCTCCTTACACATATACCCATGCATATGTAGTGTAGTTCCTTGCTTGCGAGTACTTTGGATGAGTACTCACGGTTGCTTTCTCCCCCCTTTTCCCCCTTTCCTTTCTTTCTGGTTGTCGCAACCAGATGCTGGAGTCCAGGAGCCAGACGCCACCGTCGACGACGACCCCTACTACACCGGAGGTGCCTACTACTACGTGCTGCCCGCTGACGACGACCTGGAGTAGTTTAGGAGGATCCTAGGCAGGAGGCCTGCGCCTCTTTCGATCTGTATCCCAGTTTGTGCTAGCCTTCTTAAGGCATACTTGTTTAACTTATGTCTGTACTCAGATATTGTTGCTTCCGCTGACTCGTCTATGATCGAGCACCTGTATTCGAGCCCTCGAGGCCCCTGGCTTGTATTATGATGCTTGTATGACTTATTTATGTTTTAGAGTTGTGTTGTGATATCTTCCCGTGAGTCCCTGATCTTGATCGTACACATTTGCGTGCATGATTAGTGTACGATTGAATCGGGGGCGTCACAATGAGTTAACTAAACCCTTTTCCCTTGAGGAGATTAAAGCCGCTCTCTTTGCTATGGAACCTAATCGTGCACCTGGCCCGGGTAGTGTGCCTGCTGAATTCTACCAGCACTGCTGGGATGTTGTTTGTATGGACCTCCTTAGGCTTTTTGAGTGGTTTCATGAGGGCAGACTAGATGTGCAACGCTTGAATTATGGTATTATCACCCTTCTGCCCAAAACCTCGGAGGCCAATAGGATTCAACGGTACAGACCTATTTGCTTGTTGCGATGTCCTTATAAGTTGATCACCAAGGTCATGGATAGGAGGGCGAGTGTGTATGCCCCCAAACTGTTTAGTATACAGCAGAATGCCTTCATAAAGGGGAGGGACATTATGGACGGGATCCTATCGCTGCATGAAGTCATTCATTATACTCATGTAAAAAAAGGACGGGGATTGTCCTTAAACTTGACTTCGAAAAGGCCTACGACAAGGTTAATTGTGATTTCCTTCTTGATTGTCACAATAAGAGAGGCTTTAATGATAAGTGGTGTGGGTGGGTATCACAGATCCTTCGTGATGGCACGGTTAGTGTTAAGATCAATGATGAGCTCGGGCCCTATATTCAAAGTGCCAAAGGTGTGCGTCAGGGTGACCCTCGTTCCCCTTTTTTGTTCAATATGGCCGCTGAGTGTCTGACTAAGATGGTTCTCGCTGCCCCAAAAAATAAGTTGTTCGAGGGTCTCGCGTCCGATCTTATTGAGGGGGGGTGTAGGGATTTTGCAATATGCAGATGATACAGTTATTTGTTTCTCCCATGATGCGGACAAGGCAGTAAATGTGAAGCTGCTGCTCTATTTGTTTGAGTTGATGTCTGGGCTTAAAATTAACTTTGATAAAATTGTTTCTCCCATGATGCGGACAAGGCAGTAAATGTGAAGCTGCTGCTCTATTTGTTTGAGTTGATGTCTGGGCTTAAAATTAACTTTGATAAAAGTGAGGTTTTTTCGATCGGTGGGGATAATGATATCGATCAATTTTATGCTGGGATGTTTGGGTGCCAGGTTGGCAAGTTTCCTATGAGATATTTGGGAGTCCCAGTGACGTATGCCATGCTTAAAACTGTAGACTGGGACTTCCTAGATGCTAAGCTCCTTAAAAGATTGGCTGCCTGGATTAGTTATATTGCTTCGTCTGGTGCTAGATTAACCTTGATATACTCTATCCTAGATGGGATTCCTTCTTACTTCATGTCTATGTTCCTCCTTAACAAGACGTTTATCGAGAAGATGAATAAACATCGTAGGCGCTTCTTTTGGAGGAGGAAAAAAGACAAGCGGGCTTATCACTGGGTTAAGTGGTCCAGAGTTTGTCGCTCGAAGAATAAAGGGGGATTGGGTATTAAGGATCTCCATAAACAGAATATTAGCCTCCTAGTTAAATGGTGGTGGAAGTTGGAGTCAGGCGATGGGCTGTGGCAAAAGATCGTGCGGGCTCGGTACTTTAAGCACAAAACGGTGGCTAACGTACATATCAGATTTAATGACTCCCCTTGTTGGAAAGCTATTATGAAGGTAAAAGAGGTGTATATGGAGGGTAGGGGGATCCGCATTAATATGGGTGACCTGACTAGGGTCTAGCACGATCCTTGGATATCTGAGAAGCCTTTGAAAATTTGTTTCCCTGCTCTATATGATATTTGTCAAGAGCAAGAATGCACCTTAGCGGCTTTTGCTGCTAATAACTTTGTGATGGGATTCCGGCGTAATCTCTTTGCTGAGTTGTCCGATCACTGGGCTTGTGTGGTGGATGGGGCTAACAAGCTGACTTTGAATGATGCACCTGATCAAGTTGTTTGGAAGTTTAATAGCAAAGGAGAATTTACAACAAAATCTGTTTATGAATGGTTGGAGAAAGATTTATCAGGACCTGATTATAAGTGGATCTGGAAAGCTAAGATACCTCTGAAGATCAAAATCTTCCTTTGGCAACTCTTCCAAAATGCTATCCCTACCAGGGATAACCTGCGTAGAAGAAAATGGCTAGGGAATCCATCTTGTTCGTTCTGTCATGATATTGAAACTGCTGAACACCTTTTCTTTGGGTGTGTGTTTGCCCGTTCTGTTTGGGGAGTGATCGGGGCTGCTTTAGGAGCATCCTGTACCCCTAAAACTATTTGGCAGAGCTGGGCATGGTTTTATAAATTTCTTCCTGGGGGCAAAAAGCATTACATGTCTATGGTTGCTGCTATCTGTTGGGGCATTTGGTGCACCCGTAACAAGGCGACCTTCAATAACTGTATCATTCACTCTCCATTGGAGGCTGTTTTCACTGCGTGTTCCTTTTTGATGTATTGGTCAGGTCTTCTGAAAGGGATTGATAAGGAAAGAGTCCAGGCTGGAGTGCAGAAGATGGTGCGCGTGGCTGCGTCTTTGGCGGACCGTTCTACTCCCAGGGGTAGGCTCATGCTGGGGAATGGCGCGGGAGCTTGAAGCTGTTCTGGTCAGTAGTCTGTGATGTATTTGATCTCACTGGGGTTTGATGCCCGCTGAGATGTCTAGTGGTGTCTTTTGGTGGTGTCCGGTACTTTAGTTCTGGTGCGTGTAGTACTCGATGTGCTGTTCGTTTCGAGGATGGGATGGTTGGTGTCAACAGGTTTTTGCCCCGTGGCAGATGACTCGTTTTAGAGTCATTTGTTGCGGGTTTCCTGTTGGTGCCCCAACTCGCTCTCCCCTTTCAGTCTCCTTTTGCTTATTCGGTCTCGGATAGTTCGGTATGCTGTGGTTTGAAAACAACTGAGACTGTAATATTTCCGTTAAGCAATTAATGAAAAGGGGTGTGAGCCCGGTTGGAAAATTAATGAAAAGGGGTGTGAGCCCGGTTGGAAAAAGAACGGAGGCAAAAAGAAAAGAAAAATCGGAAAAAATGGTGGTTCATTGGAGTGGGCTGCGAGGCCCAAGCGGCCAGGTTGTGCAGCGGCCCGTTATCCTTCCACCGTTGGAAGCGAGCAGTGATCGCTGCTCTGTGAGACCAGCCTCGCGCAGTGCCTGCCACATCATGGCCCGTGAAGCCCAGCTTTCGCACAGGCCCCAATCGGTCCACCACTGGGGTTTGGTGCCCGCTGAGATGTCTAGTGGTGTCTTTTGGTGGTGTCCGGTACTTTAGTTCTGGTGCGTGTAGTACTCGCTGTGTTGTTCGTTTCGAGGATGGGATGGTTGGTGTCAACAGGTTTTTGCCCCGTGGCAGATGACTCGTTTTAGAGTCATTTGTTGCGGGTTTCCTGTTGGTGCCCCAACTCGCTCTCCCCTTTCGGTCTCCTTTTGCTTATTCAGTCTCGGATAGTTCGATATGCTGTGGTTTGAAAACAACTGAGACTGTAATATTTCCGTTAAGCAATTAATGAAAAGGGGTGTGAGCCCGGTTGGAAAAATTAATGAAAAGGGGTGTGAGCCCGGTTGGAAAAAGAACGGAGGCAAAAAGAAAAGAAAAATCGGAAAAAAATGGTGGTTCGTTGGAGTGGGCTGCGAGGCCCAAGCGGCCAGGTTGGGCAGCAGCCCGTTATCCTTCCACCGTTCGAAGCGGGCAGTGATCGCTGCTCTGTGAGACCAGCCTCGCGCAGTGCCTGCCACATCATGGCCCGTGAAGCCCAGCTTTTGCACAGGCCCCAAACGGTCCACTACTCAACTTGGAACGGGCGGGCCAGCAATAGCACAACCCGACCAGGCCCGCAGCGCCACGGCAACGTCCACACCACCTTATTGCCCCCGCTCGGGTTACAAGCTCACACTAATGAGCTCGGCGAGTGTGAGAGGTGGAGGAGGCTATTTAAGCTGGTCGTTCGCTCCCTCGCTAAGCGAGGTGGGACTAAAAAGAGGTGGCGGAGCGCCGTGCGAGTGCGCATATGCTGAAGCTGTACGTGGCTTTTGTTTTGGGGCAGCGATCTGCGCCGGCGCACCGGCCCAACAGTTGGGCCGGTCGAGGCCCAGCCGTTCGATGCGGTTTGCATGGACCGTTAGATCTGCTCGCATACACAGACTGAAGCAACCGTTGCAGCAAAAAAGAACAGTTTTGTTGCGACCGTGTACGAACAGGCACAAGAAGAAAAACAGGGAGTTGGATCCCCCCGCGACTGACCGTCCCCGATCCGCGGCGGCGGTGGCTAGATCCGCCTGTTATTCGTTCCCCGCGGCCGAATCACGTCGACGAGGAGCTCCCCCACCTATCAAGCCGCCTTGGGATTGCTTCAATCATGTCTTACATACGTCATGACCTCCTTGCCGCCATGGATTTGGGCTCGAGCTCCGTTACGGCCGGTCGAGGTTGCAGCTCGCCGCGAGCCCGTAGCAGCTCGCCGGCGACCGGTTGCAGCATGCACCCCTGCCCCCCGTGCTGGATCTCGCCGCCAGAATTCACGGAAACCCGTGCTGGGTCGCAGCTCAGCCATGATGGATGTAGCAAAACATTATGCCGGTTGTAGCAAAAAACGATGCTAGTTGTAGCAAAACCGCGACGCCGGCTGTGTGTTGTAGCAAAACGTGACGCTAGTTGTAGCAAAATGCTATGCCAGTTGTAGCAAAAATCTATGCCGGTTGAAGCATGTAGCAAAACTGCAGCATTTTATCATCTTCTTCCACCTTCAGCCGTCGCTGGTTGAAGCTTTCTTATTTTCATAGTGTCTAGTTGTAGCTTTCTCTCTCAATGGTGGGGGCTTTTTCCAACAACCGTTGAAGCTTTTTTACCAAAAGTTGTAGCTATTTTCTTTTTAGCAGCACTTGGTCAAGGTTTTTTGTGTCGTTTCGGTTGAAGCTTTTTTAATCGAAGGATGTAGCATTTCATGTCAACGGTTGTAGCTTTCCGGCGATGGCGCGGACCGCTTGTAGCTTTCTCTACATCCGGTTGAAGCTTTTCATCTAGGGGATGAAGCTTTTTTTTAAACGGTTGCAACATGAGGGGGTGCGACGATTCTGCAGAAGCCTCCGGTGTCGACCAAGAAGCACGAGACGTGTGGGAGTTGCAACCGCCGGGGATGGGGATTGGTCAACGGGCTGCATCCAATGGCGAAACGGGCTGTAAAGCATGGCGGGGTGAGATCGACATCCATGGACGCGCGGGGGATTCGACCTTCCATGGCCGACGGCGAGATGTGGGCGCCGGCGCTGCAGGAGATGAGGATGGGGACGAGATCCGCGGAGCTGCGAGACAGGAATGAGGCGAGATTCGCGAGATCCGCAGCGCCACGTGGTTGCTCGCGACTGGGTTGCGGCGTGCGCGCGTGGACTGGACCGGCCGAAGCTTCGGCCGGTGCCCCGGCCCCAAACGTTTTCCTTTTGTTTTTCTGTCTCTGTCGCTTTGGGTTCAGAAGCAGGATGGGAATCTCCGTGAAGCAGGAGCTCACGTGTGTTTCTCTCTCTCAAATGAAAACAAAAAAGGAGCTCGCGTGTGTGAGGCGTGGCAGCATGTGGACCAAATGTGTAACTGCAACCTGAATACTGATCGCTGATCGCTTCGTCTTCCGTTGATGGGGGCTTTGGTTGGTTCAGGATTCAGAGTAGATGTACAAGCGTGACCACGACTCAAGAGTTCGTGGCAGCCAGGAAGTCTAGAAGACCGAAGCAAACGTAATTCGTGAAGGAGTGATCTTGTGAACTTCTCCATCGTTACTCGATTCAGAATGTTGTTAGAGTTCTCTCTACTGTCCGTCCCTGTCGTCGACCGTCGCATGTTGCGTCAGCTGTTATTTGTCTCTGGCCTTCATGAAGGGGCACCTTTGTTGCTTGTTGCTCTACACCGATTCAGAAACGGGGCATGGAGGGTGTCGCAGACTCGCATTCTTGCGTAACGTGCGGCTAACTGAATCTGACTTGGATCAGGTCGCGTTTAGAAAAACAATATAATACCACGGCGCTAAACCACCAGAAGGTGGGTGACATGGGAACGACCGGATGAATGAATGACAGCGAGACCGATGAGCACGTTTTTCTTTTCCTAAACGGGATGCTCATAGTGAAGGATCAACGGACATAAAAATACAATGACTAAACACCCACTCTCTACACAACTAAGATGCACACAACCAAACGAACATGTACACACAAAGAAATAAGGTGCAAAGAGCATAGACATAGTAGGCCGAAGCTATGACTACCTATGTGCATCGCTTGATCTAGAGACCGGGGGTAATCCTCCTTTTCAAAGAAAAAAATTTAAAAATGGACCAAAAAAGCAACTATAATCGGTGACGATGCTTTTCAAGCACACATGATTCAAACGTCGTAACCACACAAATCGGAGACCGTGCAGTGTGCACCCTAGGCAGGCAACCCATACATCACGAGCCATCCGCGGAGCCGGGCGTGACACTCCAGTCGCAGCACAAACTGGCTAGAAGAGACAATACCGCCGAAATCTCACATTGGAGACACTTCAGCGACCCCCTGTCGTCACAAGTGAATGTCGGAAGTAAATCTGAGCATCGTCACCACCCACAGACAAAACACTACAAGACGTCACTGTGTGGCATGATCGCGACCTGCCGCCACTACCTCCGGATCTATGTCCTGGCCAATCACACCGCCGGTCATCATCACTGTCACTGGCACTGCACACCACATGTGCAATGCCACACCGTCCGGGATTGTATTCACCCTCTTCCCTTTCGTCCTGTTCGGACGTGGGCTCGATGGGGTATTAGGGATCTTCGACATCGTCCGGAGTCTCATTATCTCCGATGCCGGTATTGCTATCCTTTCCCCGACGCGATCGTGAGCAGCGCTGCTGATGTCGGCGCTTTGGTGGTTTATTGACGGGCTTGTCTTCGTCTGGGCTTGGGTTATCCTCGTCGTTCTTCGGGGTGTCCACCATCTACACATCGTAGGTTGAGGTGGCCGTCCAACGCCCCGTAACGGGTGGGACTTGGCTTGGTTCGTCTTCGGCATCGTCGTCCATGCCGTCGATGTCCTCGGACGCATAGTCCAACATGTCGGTTATGTCCTCGACAGTGGCAATTAAGTGGGTGGTGGGTGGGGCGTAAAATTCTCCTCTCTCAGCCCCCAGTCCGAGCTGGGTACAGTTTGGAGGTAAAGCCTCCGTGATGGCGAGAGACTGCATCAAACCCAATGCTTCATCTAGGAGCGGCAGCGGGATCGGGAACTGCGGGTCTGCCGCGCTGAATTCGGCACAGGGCGCCTGATCGGCTCCGCTAAGTGCAGACCTCGGCAGTTAGGGATGGCTGCTGATGACCCACAAGTATAGGGGATCTATCGTAGTCCTTCCGATAAGTAAGAGTGTCGAACCCAACGAGGAGCAGAAGGAAATGATAAGCGGTTTTCAGTAAGGTTTTCTCTGCAAGCACTGAAATAGAAGGTGATAGATAGTTTTGTGATAAGATAAATAGTAACGAGCCAAAAGTAAATAAAGTAAATAAAGTGCAGCAAGGTGGCCCAATCCTTTTTGTAGCAAAGGATAAGCCTGGAGAAATTATAATAATGAGGAAGGAGCTCCCGAGGACACATTGGGAATTATCGTCAAGCTAGTTTTCATCACGCTCATAAGATTCGCGTTCGGTACTTTGATAATTTGATATGTGGGTGGACCGGTACTTGGGTACTGTCCTAACTTGGACAAGCATCCCTCTTATGATTAACCCCTATTGCAAGCATCCGTAACTACAAAAAGGAGTATTAAGGTAAACCTAACCACACCATTAAACATATGGGTCCATATCAACCCCTAACAAAGCAACGCATAAACTAGGGTTTAAGCTTCTGTCACTCTAGCAACCCATCATCTACTTATTACTTCCCTATGCCTTCCTCTAGGCCCAAATAATGGTGAAGTGTCATGTAGTCGACGTTCACATAACACCACTAGAGGAAAGACAACATACATCTCATCAAAATATCGAACGGATACCAAATTAACATGACTACTAATAGCAAGACTTCACCCATGTCCTCAAGAACAAACATAACTACTCACAAAGCATATTCATGTTCATAATCAGAGGGGTAATAATATGCATAAAGGATCTGAACATATGATCTTCCACCAAGTAAACCAAATAGCATCAACTACAAGGAGTAATCAACACTACTAGCAACCCACAGGTACCAATTTGTGGTTTTGATACAAGATTTGATACAAGAGATGAACTAGGGTTTTGAGAGGAGATGGTGCTGGTGAAGATGTTGATGGAGATTGACCCCCTCCCGATGAGAGGATCGTTGGTGATGACGTTGGTGATGATTTCCCCCTCCCGGAGGGAAGTGTCCCCGGCAGAACAGCTCTGCCAGAGCCCTAGATTGATTCCCACAAGGTTCCGCCTCGTGGCGGCGGAGTTTCGTCCCGTAAGCTTGCCCATGAATTTTTCCAAGACAAAACCCTTCATATAGTAGAAGATGGATGCCGGAAGCCCACCAGGGGGCCCAGGAGATAGGGGCCGCACCCTAGGGGGGGAGCCCCCTGTCTCCTGGACAGGGTGTGGGCACCCTGGCCTATTTCTTTTGCTCATAATTTCTTATTAAATCCAAAAAGTTGTTTCGTGGAGTATCAGGACTTTTGGAGTTGTGCAGAATAGGTTTTCAACGTTTGCTCCTTTTCCAGCCAGAATTCCAGCTGCCGGCATCCCCCTCTTCATGGTAAACCTTGTAAAATGAGAGAGAATAGCCATACATATTGAGATATAATGTGTAATAACAGCCCAATAAATATTGATATAAAAGCATGATGCAAAATGGACGTATCAACTCCCCCAAGCTTAGACTTTGCTTGTCCTCAAGCGGAAGCCGAAATCGAAAAATATGTCCACATGTTTAGAGATAGAGGTGTCGATAAAAATAAAATACGGACATGAGGGCATCATGATCATTCTAATAACAACAACATATATGGATTTTATCATATGATTTCCTATGCTCAAGTAATAAGCAATTCACAATGTCAAGTATGGTTCAAAAACTTCATTGGGAACTAACAAACTATAATCTCAGTCATTGAAGCAATTGCAATTTATCGTAACATCAGAAAGAGTCAAAAATAGAGCTTTTCAGCAAGCTAACATACTCAACTATCTCGTAGTCTCCCATAATTGTTAACACTCATGCAATACTTGTGGTTATAGAGTTTCAGCCGGACACTAAGAAAGATAGGGGCTTCTTGTGTTGCCTCCCAACGTATTCACCTTTAGGTGATGTCAACAATAATAGCCTATGCCAACTTACATCCAATTGGATATATGTATCATGATCTTTCAAACACGAAGAGCTTGCCAAAGGATAAAATGAAAAAGGGAAAGGTGAGGATCACCTTGACTCAAGCATAATGTAAAACATAAGGTAAAAGATGGGCCCTTCGCAGAGGGAAGCAGAGGTTGTCATGCGCTTTTAGGGTTGGATACACAAAATCTTAATGCAAAAGAACGCCATTTTATATTGCCCCTTGTATGTGGACCTTTATTATGCAATCCATCGCTTTTATTACTTCCACAACAAGTTCGTACAAAGCTTATTTTCTCTGCACTAATAAGTCATGCATATTTAGAGAGCAATTTTTATTGCTTGCACCGATGACAACTTAAGGATCTTACTCAATCCTTAGGTAGTTATGGTGGACTCTCATGGCAAAACTAGGTTTGAGGAAATTTGGAAGCACAAGTAGTATCTCTACTTGGTGCAAGGAATTTGGCTAGCATGAGGGGGAAAGGCAAGCTCAGCATGTTTGGGAGGTCAATGACAATATACTTTAACTGAGATATCGGAAAACATAAACCGTTATGTTGTCTTCCTTGTCCAACATCAACTCTTTTAGCATGTCATACTTAATGAGTGCTTCACAATCATAAAAGATGTCCAAGATAATATATTTATATGTGAACCCCTCTTTCCTTATCACTTCCTATTAATTGCAACGATGACCAAGGCTACGTTCATCAACTCTCAATATTTTTTATGCCTCATACTTTCTATATGTGAAGTTATCACTATCCATAAGATCAATATGAACTCTTTTGTTCTTTCTACTTCCTTCAAGATCATAGCAACAAAGCAAAGCCCTTGACTCAACACTAATCTTTATTATAGATAGCACACGGACTCGATTACAAAAAGGGATCACAAACCAAAACTCAAAACTACTTGATATCAAAACTTCAATCTACTAGATCAAGATACTACTAAAAGGATCAAACTAAATAAAGCGGTAAAGATAGGAGTGTGATGGTGATACGATACCGGGGCACCTCCCCCAAGCTTGACAGTTGCCAAGGGGAGTGACCATACCCATGTGATTATTTCTTCGGAGGTGATGGAGGTGGTGATGATGACGGTGGATAATCGCACATCGAGCGTAAAAGCTCCTCCAGCTTGCGGATAATGCCCTTGAGCCCAGCAATATGATCCTTCAACAAAATATTCTCCTGTGTGAGATACTTGTTCTGTATGCGGGCTAACTCAATCATCTTGAAAGCTTCAATCTCTGTTGGAGTGAAAAGGATAGGTAAAGGTTGAGGGATGTCTTCTTCTTTCACCACCGGAGCTTGGACCTCCATGGCCTTCTTGATCTTTTCATCCTTGTTGATCTCTTCTGGTTCCTCTCTTTTCAACTCTATCTTCAATAGCCAAGCATCCTTGTCTTCGTTGTTGGAGGAGGGAGAAGTCATGGTACTCTAAATCTGCAACAGAAATAGCTCGAAACAAAAATAGAGGATATTTGCGTGATACGGTGGTCAAAACCTTCGGGAGTATATATAATGAATTTTTACCGACCAATATACGTAACATACAAGAAAATAGAGTCCGGGAGGCACACGAGGTGCCCACGAGACAGGGGGGCGCGCCCCACAAGGGGGGCGGCCTCCTCTCTCGTGGGAGCCTCGTGTCCCTTTCGGACTACTTCTTTCTTCCTAAAATTCTTAAATAATCCAAAACTGATGAAAATTGTCATTAGAGTTGTTTTGGGGTCGGTTTACTTACCGTACCACGTACCTATGCCTTTTCGGAGTCTGGAACGTTCTGTAAAGTGTCTCTTATGTATTCCTAAGGGGTTATGGTTTCAATAATATTAGTTTCAACATTGATAGGATTACCTAAAAATATAGTGTTTAATTCTTTGACCGTTTACCACCCTCGGATTTGTGCCTTCGAAGTTGTTGATTTTTATAGCACCAGAACGATAGACCTCCTCGATAATGTAGGGACCTTCCCACTTTGAGAGAAGTTTCCCTGCAAAAAATCTTAAACATGATTTGAATAATAACACATAATCTCCTACGTTAAACTCACGCTTTTGTATCCTCTTATCATGCCAGCGTTTGACTTTTTCTTTGAAAAGCTTGGCATTATCATATGCTTGGGTTCTCCATTCATCTAGTGAGCTAATATCAAATAACCTCTTCTCACAGGCAAGTTTGAAGTCATAATTGAGCTCTTTAAAAGCCCAATATGCTTTATGTTCAAGTTCAAGAGGTAAATGACATGCTTTTCCATAAACCATTTTATATGGAGACATACCCATAGGATTCTTGTATGCAGTTCTATA
This sequence comes from Triticum aestivum, assembly GCF_018294505.1. NCBI lineage: Eukaryota > Viridiplantae > Streptophyta > Magnoliopsida > Poales > Poaceae > Triticum > Triticum aestivum. The sequence continues at coordinate 575,671,231 of NC_057810.1, forward strand.
GGCCCATAATGCATCATCAAGTTTTTTGGACCAATTCTTTCTATATCTATTCACAGTCTTTTGCAAAATTAATTTGAGCTCTCTATTGCTCAACTCTACTTGACCACTAGACTGCGGGTGATAAGGAGATGCAATTCTATGATTGACATCATACTTAGCGAGCATCTTATGGAAAGCACCATGAATAAAGTGTGAACCACCATCAGTCATAAGATATCTAGGGACTCCAAACCTCAGAAAAATAACTTCTTTAAGCATTTTAATAGAAGTGTTATGATCACCACTACTATTTGGAATAACTTCTACCCACTTAGTAACGTAATCAACAGTAACTAAAATATGTGTATAACCATTGGAGGCAGGAAAAGGTCCCATATAATCAAAGCCCCAAACATCAAACGGTTCAACGACAAGAGAGTAATTCATAGGAATTTCTTGACGTCTACTAATGTTACCTATTCTTTGACATTCATCACAAGATACGACAAACTTACGAGCATCTTTGAAGAGAGTAGGCCAATAAAAACCAGATTGTAGTACCTTGTGTGCAGTTCTATCTCCAGCGTGGTGCCCTCCATAGGATTCAGAGTGACACTTACGTAGGATTTGTTCCTGTTCATGCTCAGGCACACAACGTCTAATAATACTATCTACTCCTTTATAAAGGTGTGGGTCATCACAGAAATAATGTCTTAAATCATAAAAGAACTTTTTCTTTTGCTGGTATGTGAAACTAGGCGGTATATATTTAGCAACAATGTAATTAGCATAATCAGCATACCAAGGAGCAGTACGAGAAGCATTGACAACCGCTAATTGTTCATCAGAAAAGCTATCATTAATAGGCAGTGGGTCATCAAGAACATTCTCTAACCTAGACAAGTTGTCTGCAACGGGGTTCTCAACTCCCTTTCTATCAATAATATGTAAATCAAATTCTTGGAGCAAGAGAACCCATCTAATGAGTCTAGGCTTAGCATCTTTATTTTCCATAAGATATTTAATAGCAGCATGATCAGTGTGAATAGTAACTTTGGAATCAACAATATAAGGTCTAAACTTATCACATGCAAACACAACTGCTAAGAACTCTTTTTCAGTAGTAGCATAATTTCTCTGGGCAGTATCAAGAGTCTTACTAGCATACTGGATAACATTCAATTTCTTATCGACTCTTTGCCATAAAACAGCACCTACAGCATAATCACTAGCATCGCACATAATTTCAAAAGGTAAATTCCAATCAGGTGGCTGAACAATAGGTGCAGTGATTAAGGCTTTCTTAAGTGTTTCAAACGATTCTACACAATCATCATCAAAGACAAAAGGAATATCTTTTTGCAATAAATTAGTTAGCGGCCTAGAGACTTTAGAAAAGTCTTTAATGAAGCTCCTATAAAAACCGGCGTGACCAAGGAAACTTCTTATACCTTTTATGTCCTTGGGACATGGCATCTTTTCAATAACATCAACCTTGGCTTTATCAACTTCAATACCTCTCTAGGAGATCTTGTGCCCCAAGACAATGCCTTCATTAACCATAAAGTGACACTTTTCCCAATTCAGGACGAGACTAGTGTCTTCGCATCTCTGCAAAACTCGATCAAGGTGGCTCAAACAATCATCAAAAGAGGATCCATAGACGGAGAAGTCATTCATGAATACCTCACAAATCTTTTCACAAAAATCAGAAAATATAGCCATCATGCATCTTTGAAAGGTAGCAGGTGCATTACATAAACCAAAAGGCATATGTCTATAAGCAGAAGTACCAAAAGCGCAAGTAAAAGTAGTTTTAGATTGATCCTTCACGAACATAGGTATTTGGGAGAAGTCAGAATAACCATCTAGAAAGCAAAAATGTGTGTGTTTGGATAGCCTTTTTAGCATTTGATCAATAGAAGGTAAAGGGTAATGATCTTTCTTAGTAGCTTTATTTAACTTACGGAAATCAATTACCATCCATTAACCTGTAATAATTCTTTGCGGGATCAATTCATCTTTATCATTAGGAACAACGGTAAAACCTCCCTTTTTAGGGACACAATGGACAGGGCTTACCCATTCACTATCAGCAACGGGATAAATAATACCTGCCTCAAGGAGCTTTAGAATCTCCTTTCTTACCACTTCCTTCATTTTGGGATTTAATCGTCTTTGAGGATCTCTAACTAGTTTGGCATCTTTCTCCACTGAAATTTTGTGTTGACATAATGTGGGACTAATGCCCTTAAGATCATCCAGAGTATATCCAATAGCGGCTCGGTGCTTCTTCAGAGTTTTCAATAATCTTTCTTCTTCTTTCTCTAAAAGGTTAGCACTAATAATAACAGGATATATTTCTTTTTCATCAAGATAAGCATACTTAAGATTAACAGGTAATGGTTTGAGTTCAAACACGGGATCACCCTTGGGTGGAGGGGGATCCCCAAGAATTTCAATGGGAAGGTTATGTTTTAGCATAGGTTCTTGTTTAAGGAACACTTCATCTATTTCGTCCCTTTCCTTCATAAACATATCGTTTTCATGGTCTAACAAATATTGTTCTAACGGATCAGTTGGAGGAACAACAATGGAAGCAAGACCAATAATTTCATCCTTACTAGGTGGTTCCCTTTCACGAGGTTGTCTACTAAACTTAGCGAAATTAAACTCATGAGACATACCATCTATGCCAACAGTGACAATATTCTTTTCACAATTAATCTTAGCACTAGCAGTATTCAAGAAGGGTCTACCAAAAATAATGGGACAAAAATCATCTTGTGGGGAACCAAGAACAAGAAAATCAGCAGGGTATTTAATTTTCCCACACAAGACTTTAACATCTCTAACAATCCCAATAGGTTTAATGGTGTCCCTATTAGCAAGCTTAATAGTAACATCAATGTCTTCTAATTCAACAAGTGCAATATTGTGCATAATTTCTTTATAAAGATCATAAGGTATCGCATTAGCACTAGCACCCATATCACATAAACTATGATAACAATGATCTCCTATTTTCATAGAAATAACAGGCGTGCCTACAACAGGTCTACGTGTCTTAGTATCAGGTCTAGCAATATTAGCAGTTTCACCCAAAAAAGAGATAACATGCCCATCTAAGTCCTCATCCAAGAGATCTTTAATCATAGCAATACCAGGTTCAACATTAATTTGCCCAGGAGGTGTATAGGTCCTAGTATTAATCTTACGAACAACAGTCGAAGCTTTAACATGATCTTTTATTCTAACAGGAAAAGGAGGTTTTTCAACATAAGCAGTAGGAACAATGGGATCACTATATGTAATAATCTTTTCTTCGACTGTAATAGGTGCAACTACTTTCACTTCAACAGGAGGATTATATTTGAACCACTTCTCTTTAGGGAGATCAACGTGAGTAGCAAAAGTTTCACAAAAAGTAGCTACTATCTCAAAGTCAAGTCCATACTTATAGCTAAATCCATGGAAAGCATCTGTATCCATAAAAGATTTAACACAATCGAACTTAGGTGTCATACCTAACTCCTTACCATCGTCGGAACCCCAATCTTCAGAGTTGCATTTAATTCTTTCCAATAAGTCCCATTTGAAATCAATAGTCTTCAGCATATAGGAACTAGCACAGGAAGTATCGAGCAAGTTGCGATTATCAAGAGAAAGCCGAGCATAAAAATTCTGAATAATCATTTCCCGAGAGAGCTCATGATTGGGGCATGAATACAAAATTGACTTAAGCCTCCCCCAAGCTTGAGCGATGCTTTCTCCTTCGCGAGGCCAGAAATTATATATGTAATTACGATCACGATGAACAAGATGCATATGATAGAACTTCTGGTGAAATTCCAACTTCAATCGCTTATAATTCCAAGATCTCGTATCATCACATAGCCTATACCATGTCATTGGATCTCCCTTCAAAGATAAAGGGAAGACCTTCCTTTTGACAACATCATCGGGAATACCTGCAAGCTTAAATAGTCCACAAACTTCATCCACAAAGATAAGGTGTAAGTCAGGATGCAATGTTCTGTCTCCTGCAAAAGGATTAGCTAGCAGTTTTTCTATCATACCCGAAGGAATCTCAAAGTGAATATTTTCATAAGGTTCAGTAGGTTGAGGAGTATCTATTTGCTCTTCTGGTTGGGGTGAAGATACCCCAAACAAGCCCATCAAAGGATTAGTTTCCATAGTGACAAGTAACAGGAAATTTCAGCACACTATATAAATGTTTCCTTACCAAGTTCCACTCACCAAAAGCGCTACACTCCCCGGCAACGGCGCCAGAAAAGAGTCTTGATGACCCACAAGTATAGGGGATCTATCGTAGTCCTTCCGATAAGTAAGAGTGTCGAACCCAACGAGGAGCAGAAGGAAATGATAAGCGGTTTTCAGTAAGGTTTTCTCTGCAAGCACTAAAATAGAATGTGATAGATAGTTTTGTGATAAGATAAATACTAACGAGCAAAAAGTAAATAAAGTAAATAAAGTGCAGAAAGGTGGCCCAATCCTTTATGTAGTAAAGGATAAGCTTGGACAAATTCTAATAATGAGGAAGGAGCTCCCGAGGACACATTGGGAATTATCGTCAAGCTAGTTTTCATCACGCTCATAAGATTCGTGTTCGCTACTTTGTGTCACGACTGGTTTTTCGATAAAAATATTTATTGAGAAAACCAATCTTTAAATCCCAGTATAGGAAAAGTTATCCTTTCTGGTAGACAAAAGCTTGATAAACAGAGAACCAGTAGCATCAAATATATTACAGGGTTGAGCTGAGGTTGCTCAACAATTTATTACAGACTCGCCAATATTTTACATATGGGCGGTTATGACACAGGGGTGGGGTGGCATGCTACTAGCTCGATGGAAAAGTGTTGGTGGATAACTTGACTTCTACTGGCAGTACATCGGGTGTCGAGGTGAGGCTCGATGAATTTATTCGGGGTTGCGGAAGCGGATAATACAATGACCAAGACAGGATCGCACGGGACTGACTGGGACTCCTCTAGGCGTCGGAATCGCTATCAAACTCTTCATCCATGAGATTGCCTTCATCAGCATCTGGCCAAATCAACAAGCCAGGTGAGTACTTGAAAGTACTCGCAAGACAGTTCAGACAAAAGATATAATCAATGAATGCATGAATGCGTCATGAATAAAGGATGATGCTCATATAACAATGCTAAGATTTGCAGGACTTGATAAATAAAATAAATAGCTGAAAAACCGATCGGGTGTCTGGAGCGACGCCTTGAAAGGTAAATAAATAAAATGCATGCCACAGTCGGGCGTCTAAGCGACACCACATAAAGGGCTTAAAAGAAATGCCACAGTCGGACGTCTGGGCGACATCACATAAAGGGCTTTAAAAGAAATGCCACAATCGGACGTCTGGGCGACATCACATAAAGGGCTTTAAAAGAAATGCCACAGTCGGACGTCTGGGCGACATCACATAAAGGGCTTTAAAAAAGTAAATAACAGGTTTGCCACCGTCGGACGTCTGAGCGACATCGCAGACAGGGCTTTAAAAGAAATGCCGCAGTCGGACATCTGGGCGACATCACAGACAGGGCTTTAAAAGAAATACCGCAGTCGGACGTCTGGGCGACATCATAGACAGGGCTTTAACAAAAGTAAATAACAGGTTTGCCACCGTCGGACGTCTGAGCGACATCGCAGACAGGGCTTTAAAAGAAATACCGCAGTCGGACGTCTGGGCGACATCACAGATAGAGCTTTAAAAGAAATACCGCAGTCGGACATCTGGGCGACATCACAGACAGGGCTTTAACAAAAGAAATAACAGGTTTGCCACCGTCGGACGTCTGGGCGACATCACAGACAGGGCTTGTAATAAATGTAAACAACAAATTAGTCCATCCACAAGAATAATCTTTTAACCGGATTTATCACACATAAATTCCACCGGAGTTTTGTCACTGAGGCTGATACCTGACAAGATAAGATAATTATAGTACTCTAACAAAGTACAAGATAATTGAAAGATTGAGGCTCTGCAGAGTTTAGAAGAACTGACCACAGCCAACGGATTTCCATAGTCACGAAGGACTAGTTCCGTTTACAGTATTTCAGTAGAAACACATTTAACTAGTACACACCCATTTCACCTCACGTTGCCAGGAATCACCCTGGCCAACATCCAAGAAAAACTCTGAGACGGGGAGGCCACAACCTCGAATAGCATGGGATCAAATTTCTATACGCGCGCTCTAAGGGGTGCCCCCCTCTCGGTCCCAACCGGAAATACCCATGCCCCCTGACCGGATGACGGGCTTTAATCCAGGGCCATGGAACCCTCATCCCGGCCTCTCCACTTGGTGTGTACTAGGAAAACGGTTTGCAACTTACTATGCCATATTCCTTTCGGAAAACATGTGACCGCATAGGATGGAATGAATGGGAATATGAATTTGTGTCATGACGACACAGAAGTCAAATAATCTGGCATAAGACTGGCTTGTCATAACACTGCCATCTTACCCATCCTCATATCAACACATGGCTTTGCAAATCCAACAACATAATGCTTTCCGAAACTTACTTTCCGATTATGTGCATGAGATATATCATGCAAAGTGATGTTCATAAATATGCCATGACTATACTAAAATGCAAACATGCAACAACACTCATCATATCAAGAGTTCAAACATGCTTGCCTGGTTTGGAGTAGTCGGAGTCTAACTGTGCGAAGTTTGCAGCTCCGTCACCTCCTCCGGTACCTACGGCATAAGAAAAATACGTACGCAACGTAAATACCGTGAGTGTACAGAAAAGTGTTCCAAATATTTTTCAAATAAATATGATAAAAAACTAGACAAAAATCTAAAGAGAACAGAAAAAGAATCACTCCAAAATTCCCTTCTGTTAAAAAGTTATAAGTGTTTTAACCCAAGGACTCATCTGTAATGAAACAGAAAACTTCCAGGGGGTTCTGCGGAAAAGTACAGATAACGTTTCGTTTAAAAGAAACGGCTGTGAGGCTGACAGGCGGGCTCCACCTGTCGGGTTTGAAAGTTCAAACAGAGAAACAGAGCGCGAGGGCGCCCGAGAGGTGCGGTGGTCGCCGGCGGCGATCCACGGCGAGGCAAGGTGGTCGGGGTTTACCTCCGTGATCAGTGCACCGTTTCGCGTCTGTGGGTGGTGGTGGTGGTCGCCGGCAAGCACTGTGTCGACAGCGGCCCTAGCTCCGGCGGACGGCGGTTCGGGCAGTCGTGGATCTCGCCGGAGGAAGCTGCGGGGATCAAATAGGAGTGGGGGTTAGTCTCCTAGTTGCTCGAGAGGGTTGCTGACGAAGTTAGAGCGCCGGAGACGGCCTCACCGGAGCGAATCGAGGTGGAGGCCGAGGCGGCACGGGGTGGCCGGAGTCGGGGAAGAAGGGCCCCTCGGGGCTCTCCAAGTGGCTGGGCGGGGTCTAGTGGGGTAGAGGAGGTGTGCCGCGGGCGAGAGCAGGCTCGGGGTGCTATATATAGCCTCCCCGAGGCGGTTGCCGAGAACGGGGTTCTCCGGCGAGGTGATTACGGCGGCGCTGCGGTTGTACGGGAGGTTTCAGAGGCTGAACGTCGTCGTGGGTGCTCCATGGTTCCGTTTTGGAGCTAACCGCGTCGGGATTTGGGGGTTTAGGGGGAGCTCGACGGAATGGGGCGGCGCGTGCCCGTCGGCGGCAGGGAGCGCGCTCTGCGCATGCCGCGCCACGGCGACGGTGCTGCATGCGTGCGCTGGCATGGAGGTGGCCACGCGGAGCCACCAGGACGCTTGGGCGGCGCCGAACGGCGTTGAGCCGCCGTTCTGCTTCCTGTCGGCCGCTACGGCGCTACGGCCGCCGCAAGACACGCCGGCGCAGGCGCGCCAGGGCGCCACCAACGCCAGGAAGGCGCCAAGCGCACGTGTGAGGCTCCGGACAAGCAAGCCTGGCCGTGAGCTACGTGCCAAGCGCACTGTGAGCTCATGACTGAAGTCACTGACGAAGATCGACACTAAATGTCTGAATTTAACTGAATATGACTAGAACAGTGCTTGCAAGGTGTTCGATAGAATGATCCAGGCACGTAGGGATTTTTTCCTTGAGCTGGTTTTTGGTGGAGGGGCCTCTCATTGCACCTAGAGGCTGCCTGAATATTTGTGGAATTTTTGGAGAGGTGTAGATATGAATTTCACCAAATTTGGCAAATCTGGTCCAAACTTGAAGTGAGTGCAATTTGAAATATTTGAACAGGAGAAGAGTGGATCAAGATGGTTCTGGGTTGTGGGTTCAAAGGACTATCCAGGGGTGTTGAGTTGAGGTCAAAAATCAAAAGCATTTGGGCACTTGCTTTGCAATCCACCTAGGTTCAAAAGAAAAGACAGAATTATTTTGGGAGGAGAAATAATTGGAATAAAATCCAAAAATGGATTTATTAGTTTGGACAAAATGTTAGGGTTGTACCAAAGTGGGAGGAAAGGTTTTGGGAAAATTTCACCATAGGAAGCATGGTGAAATCTTTGAAGGGGATGCAAAACCAAATAAAAGCCCAAAACTTAAAAGGGTTTTTATTTTAAAAGAAACCAAATCCAAGAAAAGGATTTTTGAGAGGGCAAACTTAGAAGATGGTTTTTAGGAAGGGTTTAAATGACCTTCTTTCAAACCAAGCAAGGGTTCTTTCTGAAAACAAAATCACAAAAATTTTGGAGTGTCACAACACCTACCCCCTTAGGGAAAATCTCGTCCCCGAGATTTCAGCTGATCCTTAAACAGGTGTGGGTTCTCTGTCCGAAGAAAATCCTCGCTCTCCCAAGTTGCTTCATTTTCGGTGTGATTGCTCCATTGAACTCTGAAAAACTTAATGGCTTTCTGTCGGGTCCTCCTCTCAGATTCTTCCAATATTTTTATCGGGTGCTCCCGGTAAGTGAGGTCTGGTTGCACGTTAATATACTCATGTGAAACTTGCTTCTCTGGGTTGCTTATGTATTTTCTCAACTGCGTGATGTGAAACACATTGTGAATACCGGATAAGTCTCCGGGCAGGTCCAGCTGGTAGGCTACCTTGCCTTGTCGGGCCACTATATGAAATGGTCCGATGAATCTTGGTGCTAGTTTCCCCTTAATCTTGAATCGTTGCAGACCCTTCATAGGAGAAACTCTCAGGTATACCAATTCTCCGGGTTCGAAACTGATTTCCCGATGCTTTCGGTCGTAATAACTCTTTTGCCGACTTTGAGTTGTTTTGAGTCGTTCTCTAATTGTCTTAACTTTCTCCTCGGCCTCCTTGAGCATATCTGGGCCAAAGATATGGCTATCTCCGGTCTCTGACCAATTTAGCGGGGTACGACATCTTCTCCCATATAGAGCTTCAAAGGGTGCCATTTGCAAGCTGGCTTTATAGCTGTTGTTGTATGCGAATTCTGCATATGGCAAACTTCCTTCCCAACTGTTCCTGTAGGTGAGGACACAGGCTCTTAGCATGTCTTCTAAGATTTGGTTTACGCGTTCCGTTTGTCCATCCGTCTGGGGATGGTATGCGGTACTGAAGGCTAGTTGGGTTCCCAGTGCCTGTTGTAGGTGATCCCAGAATGCAGAGACGAACTGTGTGCCTCTATCGGAGATAATAGTCTTAGGGACTCCATGTAGGCAAACGATACGGGCAAGATAAAGTCTAGCTAGTCTCTGAGTGGTGTAAGTTGTTTTTACCAGAATAAAATGTGCCACCTTGGTTAATCTGTCAGTTATGACCCATATGGCATTGTTTCCGTGTTGTGACCGTGGTAGTCCAACGATAAAGTCCATTCCAATCTCGTCCCATTTCCACTCGGGTATCTTATTTGGCTGTAACAGTCCGGCTGGTTTCTGGTGCTCGGCCTTGATACGTTGACAAGAGTCACAGCATGCAATGAACGTGGCTATATCTCTCTTCATACCGTGCCACCAAAAATTCTCCTGAAGGTCTTTGTACATTTTTGTCCCTCCAGGATGGATTGAATACGGAGCTGTGTGACTTTCAGTTAATATATGCTGTTTGAGGTCCTTGACATTTGGTACGCATAGCCTTTCTCCGTACCACTATATTCCCTGCTCATCTATGTTGAATTCCGAGGCTCTTCCCAAACTCACTTTTCTTTTTATGCCCTCAATGCTGGGGTGTCCGTGCTGGGCTTCTTTGATACTTTCCATTAGGGTAGGCTGTAGTTCTATATTCGATACACTGCCTTCGGTAACCATTATTAGATTGAGTCGGGCAAATTCTTGTTGAAATTCTGGCCTCAATTTTGGTATATTGTCGTCTTCCGTGTTGGGATTTCGACTAAGTGCATCTGCCACAACATTTGCTTTTCCGGGATGATAGTGGATTCCAACATCATAATCCTCCACCAACTCTAACCAGCGTCGTTGCCGTAAATTTAATTCTGGCTGTGTGAAAATGTACTTAAGACTCTTATGGTCGGTGTATATCTCGCAACGATTCCCAAGTAGGAAGTGTCTCCATTCCTTGAGTGCATGGATGACCGCTGCCAATTCCAAGTCATGAGTGGGATAATTTTCCTCATGCTTGCGTAGTTGTCTGGAGACATACGCAACTACCTTGCCTTCTTGCATCAATACGCATCCGAGGCCTTTCCGGGATGCGTCACAATATACCTCAAAGTTCTTGTGTATATCTGGCACAATTAGTACTGGTGCCGTTGTTAATTTTCTTTTTAGCTCTTGGAAGCTTTTCTCGCATGCTTCTGTCCATTCAAATTTCTTGCCTTTCTTGAGCAATTGTGTCATGGGCTTTGCTATAGTGGAGAATCCTTCAATAAATCTCCGAGAATATCCTGCCATTCCCAAGAAACTCCGTATGTCCGTTACATTAGCTGGCGGTTTCCAGCCAAGTATGATCTTGACTTTTTCTGGATCTACTGCAATACCTTCTTGGGTTAGCACGTGGCCCAGAAAACCCACCTGCCTTAGCCAAAATTCACATTTGCTGAATTTTGGCGTACAGTTGATGTTTCCTGAGTTCTCCGAGTACAATCCTGAGATGTTCGGCGTGCTCTTCTGGTGTTTTGGAATATATCAGAATATCATCGATGAACACCACAACAAACTTGTCCATATACTTCATAAACACTTTGTTCATGAGGTGAACAAAATATGCGGGGGCGTTGGTTAGCCCAAAGGGCATTACGGTGAACTCATACAGCCCATATCTGGAGGTGAATGCGGTCTTGGGAATATCTTCTGTTCGTACTTTTAATTGGTGGTATCCTGATCTCAAATCAATTTTTGAGAAGACTTTGGCCTGTGCGAGCTGATCGAATAAATCATTTATTCGGGGCATTGGGTATTTGTTCTTGATGGTGACCATGTTGAGAGCTCGATAATCAATACACAACCTCATTGTTCAATCCTTCTTCTTGGCAAATAAAATTGGAGAACCCCAAGGTGAGGAGCTGGCTCGTATGTATCCTTTCTCCAATAATTCTTTTATTTGCTTCTTCAACTCTACCAATTCGGATGGTGCCATTCTGTAAGGTTTCTTGTAAATAGGAGCGGTCCCGGGTGCTAGCTCAATGCTGAATTCTATCTCTCGGTCTGGTGGCATGCCTGGTAGTTCTTCTGGAAATACATCTGGAAATTCACATACCACTGGAACCTTGTTCAGCTCAGAAACGTCCACCTTGTTTAATCTAGGTTGCCGAGGTATTTGTCTCTCTTTGGCTGAAACTTTTATTTTCTTCCCTTGATGGTGGGTGAGAATCACGGTACGGTTGAAGCAGTCAATAAAACCTTTGTTGGTGGTCAACCAATCCATTCCTAGGATGACATCCAGTCCTTTGCTTTCCAGTACAATAAGGTTGGCGTAAAATTTCAATCCTTCAAATTCAATAACCACACCTTGACAGTAATTCTGGGTCACTTGCTTAATCCCAGGGGACTTGACGATCATTGATTTTTCCAAGGGAAGCATCGAAAAATTATTTTGCAAAGCAAAACTTTTCGAAATGAATGAGTGAGAAGCTCCAGAATAAAAAAACCATGGCAGGTATTGTGTTGACGGGGTACGCACCGAGTACGATATCTGGGGCGTTCTGTGCTTCCTCTCGGGTCACGTGGTTCAAGTGACCTTTCCGGTGGTTGTTGTTGGGGTTGAAATTGCTTCGCTTTGGTGCTGAATTATTTCCACCATTATTGAGCTTCGGGTTTGAGTTCCTTGGCTTGGGACACTTCTTGGCATAGTGCCCTTCTTCTCCACAAGCATAACAGGTAACGCCTGGGCGATAGGTGAACTCTTTGTCTCTTGCATGGAAATTCTTGGTTGGACGTGAATTATTCACCGGGGTTTTGTGTGAATCCCCCTTCTGAAATTCCTTCTTACTTCTGTGATTGCAAGAAAAATTAGTCTGGTCCCTTTTCCGTTTGCAGATATCTTCCAGGCTACGTCATTCATTTTCCAGGGTAATGGCCTTATCCACCAGTGTTTTAAAATCTGGAAAGGTGTGCACAACTAGCTGGCACTTAAGGGCGGGTGCCAGGCCTTCCAGGAATTTTCCATCTTCTTGCTCTCGGTCATGCGTTCTTCATTGGCGTAGCGAGACAGCAGTGTGAATTTGCTGTTGTATTCTGACACTGTCATGGCTCTTTGCTTGAGTTCATCAAATTCCTTCTTCTTGATTTTCATGACGCTCTTAGGAATATGTGCCCCACGAAAACCTTCTTTGAAATTTTCCCAGGTGATTTCATTTTCGTTGGGGTGCATGTGCAGAAAGTTTTCGCACCACGATGCAGCTGCACCTGTGAGATAATGTGGTGCATACAATACTTTTTCACAGTCTGAACACTGTGCAATAATTAATTTTCTCTCCATGTCTCGAAGCCAATCCTCGGCCTCAAGAGGCTTGTCAGTATGAGAAAATGTTGGAGGACGCGTCTTTTGTAACTCAGATAATTTGGATTGCGGTTGATACTGACCACGGTTACTTCCCATATTGATGAATTGGTTCATCATTTCCTGGTGTTGCTGCTGACTCTGTTCATACAAACGAAAAACTTGTGTAAAAAAGTTGTTTCACTGTCCTGTTAACTTGTCTGACCCTGAGTGAAATTCTGGTTCTGCGGTGTGCCATAATTTTCTTCTGGCTGAGTTGGCATGGAGCGCGTCCAAGGACGAGACATCTTTCACTCTGGGGATATATTTTTGTGAACTCGTAAGACAAGAAAGAGAGTCGCAAAAGTCAATAAAATCACACACAAAGAACATTTTTAAACTCCATGGTATTTGGAAACACACGATTGCGCGCGGAGAAGGACTAGTGCACATCTTACATGCGGGCATAATTATACATTACATCACTCAGGATATGCGTACATAATCCTGACATGTTATTTAAACTAGTGCACTCCTCCAGATCCTACATGATGCGCAAACAGGCTACTTCTCACAACCTAAGAACATATAAACATATTACACAAGTTGATACATCGCATGGCGTCTATGCGTACTTAGTCAGAGATGGCGAGGATCTCCCTTGGCCTGCCGAGGGTGAGACACAGAGACGCTGGGGAATCAACCTCTTCCACGCTAATAGGTTCCAGACGAGAAATGTTGTGCTGAGCTGATGGAGCAGGTGCCTTAGGCGGAATAACACGAATACGAGTGGGTGGAATAGGTGGGGTAGCACGTATGGGAGTGGGTGCAACAAGTGGTGCAGAGCGGACGGGAGTGGGTGCAATAGCCTGGTTAAATTCCTCAGTGGTAGGCAGACGACGAGCAGTGGCGAGTATGGTAGGTGAGTGAGAGGCTGTGGATGACACAAAAGTCAGTGGTGGAGCGGTGTGCAGGAGTTCCCTCCTGTTAGCAGCACAACCATGAACTGAGTCCATGCGTGCAGCTACGAGGTCATCCACCATGCAGTCGAATGCTGCTTCCAAGGCTCGGAGGTACTCGACAAGCATCTCAAAGGCTTCGTCTCGCTCTCCTCTGGGGCAAGAGAAGGAGTAGTGACAGGTGTAAGGCACATGGCATGGAAGGTAGCGGTAGCGACGGGTCTTCATTGCCGGAAGAACATCCCGAAGAAGGGCTATCGTCTCGCGGGCAGACATCTGCAGAGCATGCCTTTCTGTAGGCATGACTCTCCCCACGAATCGGAGGCGGCGTACTTCAGCATGGCCTTAAGCATTGGGGCATGAATACAACATTGACTTAAGCCTCCCCCAAGCATGAGCGATGCTTTCTCCTTCGCGAGGCCAGAAATTATATATGTAATTACGATCACGATGAACAAGATGCATAGGATAGAACTTCTGGTGAAATTCCAACTTCAATCACTTATAATTCCAAGATCTCGTATCATCACATAGCCTATACCATGTCATTGGATCTCCCTTCAAAGATAAAGGGAAGACCTTCCTTTTGACAACATCATCGGGAATACCTGCAAGCTTAAATAGTCTACAAACTTCATCCACAAAGATAAGGTGTAAGTCAGGATGCAATGTTCCGTCTCCTGCAAAAGGATTAGCTAGCAGTTTTTCTATCATACCCGAAGGAATCTCAAAGTGAATATTTTCATAAGGTTCAGTAGGTTGAGGAGCATCTATTTGCTCTTCTGGTTGGGTGAAGATACCCCAAACAAGCCCTCAAAGGATTAGTTTCCATAGTGACAAGTAACAGAAAATTTCAGCACACATATAAATGTTTCCTTACCAAGTTCCACTCACCAAAAAGCTCTACACTCCCCGGCAACGGCGCCAGAAAAGAGTCTTGATGACCCACAAGTATAGGGGATCTATCGTAGTCCTTCCGATAAGTAAGAGTGTCAAACCCAACGAGGAGCAGAAGGAAATGATAAGCGGTTTTCAGTAAGGTTTTCTCTGCAAGCACTAAAATAGAATGTGATAGATAGTTTTGTGATAAGATAAATAGTAACGAGTAAAAAGTAAATAAAGTAAATAAAGTGTAGAAAGGTGGCCCAATCCTTTATGTAGCAAAGGATAAGCCTGGACAAATTCTAATAATGAGGAAGGAGCTCCCGAGGACACATTGGGAATTATCGTCAAGCTAGTTTTCATCACGCTCATAAGATTCGCGTTCGCTACTTTGTGTCACGACCGGTTTTTTAATAAAAATATTTATTGAGAAAACCAATCTTTAAATCCTAGTATAGGAAAAGTTATCCTTTCTGGTAGACAAAAGCTTGATAAACAGAGAACCAGTAGCATCAAATATATTACAGGGTTGAGCTGAGGTTGCTCAACAATTTATTATAGACTCGCCAATATTTTACATATGGGCGGTTATGACACAGGGGTGGGGTGGCATGCTACTAGCTCGAGGGAAAAGTGTTGGTGGATAACTTGACTTCTACTGGCAGTACATCGGGCGTCGAGGTGAGGCTCGATGAATTTATTCGGCGTTGCGGAAGCGGATAATACAATGACCAAGACAGGATCACATGGGACTGACTGGGACTCCTCTAGGCGTCGGACTCGCTATCAAACTCTTCATCCATGAGATCGCCTTCATCAGCATCTGGCCAAATCAACACGCCAGGTGAGTACTTGAAAGTACTCGCAAGACAGTTCGGACAAAAGATATAATCAATGAATGCATGAATGCGTCATGAATAAAGGATGATGCTCATATAACAATGGTAAGATTTGCAGGACTTGATAAATAAAATAAATAGCTGAAAAACCGATCGGGTGTCTGGAGCGACGCCTCGAAAGGTAAATAAATAAAATGCATGCCGCAGTCGGGCGTCTAAGCGACACCACATAAAGGGCTTAAAAGAAATGCCACAGTCGGACGTCTGGGCGACATCACATAAAGGGCTTTAAAAGAAATGCCACAATCGGACGTCTGGGCGACATCACATAAAGGGCTTTAAAAGAAATGCCACAGTCGGACGTCTGGGCGACATCACATAAAGGGCTTTAACAAAAGTAAATAACAGGTTTCCCACCATCGGACGTCTGAGCGACATCGCAGACAGGGCTTTAAAAGAAATACCGTAGTCGGACGTCTGGACGACATCACAGACAGGGCTTTAAAAGAAATACCGCAGTCGGACGTCTGGGCGACATCACAGACAGGGCTTTAACAAAAGTAAATAACAGGTTCGCCACCGTCGGATGTCTGAGCGACATCACAGACAGGGCTTTAAAAGAAATACCGCAGTCGGACGTCTGGGCGACATCACAGACAGGGCTTTAAAAAAAATACCGCAGTCGGACGTCTGGGCGACATCACAGACAGGGCTTTAACAAAAGTAAATAACATGTTTGCCACCGTCGGACGTCTGGGCGACATCACAGACAGGGCTTGTAATAAATGTAAACAACAAATTAGTCCATCCACAAGAATAATCTTTTAACCGGATTTATCACACATAAATTCCACCGGAGTTTTGTCACTGAGGCTGATACCTGACAAGATAAGATAATTATAGTACTCGAACAAAGTACAAGATAATTGAAAGATTGAGGCTCTGCAGAGTTTGGAAGAACTGACCATAGCCAACGGATTTCCGTAGTCACGAAGGACTAGTTCCCTTTACGGTATTTCAGTAGAAACACATTTAACTAGTACACACCCATTTCACCTCACGTTGCCAGGAATCACCCTGGCCAACGTCCAAGAAAAACTCTGAGACGGGGAGGCCACAACCTCGAATAGCATGGGATCAAATTTCTATACGCGCGCTCTAAGGGGTGCCCCCCTCTCGGTCCCAACCGGAAACACCCATGCCCCCTGACCGGATGACGGGCTTTAATCCAGGGCCATGGAACCCTCATCCCGGCCTCTCCACTTGGTGTGTACCAGGAAAACGGTTTGCAGCTTACTATGCCATATTCCTTTCGGAAAACATGTGACAGTATAGGTTGGAATGAATGGGAATATGAATTTGTGTCATGACGACACGGAAGTCAAATAATCTGGCATAAGACTGGCATGTCACAACACTGCCATCTTACCCATCCTCATATCAACACATGGCTTTGCAAAATATGTATCCAACAACATAATGCTTTCCGAAACTTACTTTCCGATTATGTGCATGAGATATGTCATGCAAAGTGATGTTCATAAATATGCCATGACTATACTAAAATGCAAACATGCAACAACACTCATCATATCAAGAGTTCAAACATGCTTGCCTTGTTCGGAGTAGTCGGAGTCTAACTGTGCGAAGTTTGCAGCTCCGTCACCTCCTCCGGTATCTACGGTATAAGAAAAATACGTACGCAACGTAAATACCATGAGTGCACATAAAAGTGTTCCAATTTTTTTTCAAATAAATATGATAAAAAACTAGAAAAAATCTAAAGAGAACAGAAAAAGAATCACTCAAAAAATCCCTTCTGTTAAAAAGTTATAAGTGTTTTAACCCAAGGACTCATCTGTAATGAAACAGAAAACTTTCAGGGGGTTCTGCGGAAAAGTACAGATAACGTTTCGTTTAAAAGAAACGGCTGTGAGACTGACAGGCGGGCTCCACCTGTCAGGTTTGAAAGTTCAAACAGAGAAACAGAGCGCGACGGCGCCCGAGAGGTGCGGTGGTCGCCGGCGGCGATCCACGGCGAGGCAAGGTGATTGGGGTTTACCTCCGTGATCAGTGCACCATTCCGCGTCTGTGGGTGGTGGTGGTGATCGCCGGCGAGCACTGTGTCGACGGCGGCCCTAGCTCCGGCGGACGGCGGTTCGGGCAGTCGTGGATCTCGCCGGAGGGAGCTGCGGGGATCAAATAGGAGTGGGGGTTAGTCTCCTAGTTGCTCGAGAGGGTTGCTGACGAAGTTAGAGCGCCGGAGACGGCCTCACCGGAGCGAGTCGAGGTGGAGGCCGAGGCGGAACGGGGTGGCCGGAGTCGGGGAAGAAGGGCCCCTCGGGGCTCTCCCAGTGGCTGGGCGGGGTCTAGTGGGGTAGAGGAGGTGTGCCGCGGGCGAGAGCAGGCTCGGGGTGCTATATATAGCCGCCCCGAGGCGGTTGCCGAGAACGGGGTTCTCCGGCGAGGTGATTACGACGGCACTGTGGTTGTACGGGAGGTTTCAGAGGCTGAACGTCGTCGTGGGTGCTCCATGGTTCCGTTTTGGAGCTAACCGCGTCGGGATTTGGGGGTTTAGGGGGAGCTCGACGGAACGGGGCGGCGCGGGCCCGTCGGCGGCAGGGAGCGCGCTCTGCGCGTGCTGCGCCACGGCGACGGTGCTGCATGCGTGCGCTGGCAAGGAGGTGGCCACGCGGAGCCACTAGGACGCTTGGGCGGCGCCGAACGGCGTTGAGCCGCCGTTCTGCTTCCTGTCGGCCGCTACGGCGCTACGGCCGCTGCAAGACACGCCGGCGCAGGCGGGCTAGGGCGCCACCGACGCCAGGAAGGCGCCAAGCGCGCGTGTGAGGCTCCGGACAAGCAAGCCTGGCCGTGAGCTACGTGCCAAGCGCACTGTGAGCTCGTGACTGAAGTCACTGACGAAGATCGACACTGAATGCCTGAATTTAACTGAATATGACTAGAACAGTGCTTGCAAGGTGTTCGACAGAATGGTCCAGGCACGTAGGGATTTTTCCTTGAGCTGTTTTTTGGTGGAGGGGCCTCTCATTGCACCTAGAGGCTGCCTGAATATTTGTGGAATTTTTGGAGAGGTGTAGATATGAATTTCACCAAATTTGGCAAATCTGGTCCAAACTTGCAGTGAGTGCAATTTGAAATATTTGAACAGGAGAAGAGTGGATCAAGATGGTTCTGGGTTGTGGGTTCAAAGGACTATCCAGGGGTGTTGAGTTGAGGTCAAAAATCAAAAGCATTTGGGCACTTGCTTTGCAATCCACCTAGGCTCAAAAGAAAAGATAGAATTATTTTGGGAGGAGAAATAATTGGAATAAAATCCAAAAATGGATTTTATTAGTTTGGACAGAATGTTAGGGTTGTACCAAAGTGGGAGGAAAGGTTTTGGGAAAATTTAACCATAGGAAGCATGGTGAAATCTTTGAAGGGGATGCAAAACCAAATAAAAGCCCAAAACTTAAAAGGGTTTTTATTTTAAAAGAAACCAAATCCAAGAAAAGGATTTTTGAGAGGGAAAACTTAGAAGATGGTTTTTAGGAAGGGTTTAAATGACCTTCTTTCAAACCAAGCAAGGGTTCTTTCTGAAAACAAAATCACAAAATTTTTGGAGTGTCACACTTTGATAATTTGATATGTGGGTGGACCGGTACTTGGGTACTGTCCTAACTTGGACAAGCATCCCTCTTATGATTAACCCCTATTGCAAGCATCCGCAAGTACAAAAAGGAGTATTAAGGTAAACCTAACCACAACATTAAACATATGGGTCCATATCAACCCCTAACGAAGCAACGCATAAACTAGGGTTTAAGCTTCTGTCACTCTAGCAACCCATCATCTACTTATTACTTCCCTATGCCTTCCTCTAGGCCCAAATAATGGTGAAGTGTCATGTAGTCGACGTTCACATAACACCACTAGCGGAAAGACAACATACATCTCATCAAAATATCGAACGAATACCAAATTCACATGACTACTAATAGCAAGACTTCACCCATGTCCTCAGGAACAAACGTAACTACTCACAAAGCATATTCATGTTCATAATCAGAGGGGTAATGATATGCATAAAGGATCTGAACATATGATCTTCCACCAAGTAAACCAAATAGCATCAACTACAAGGAGTAATCAACACTACTAGCAACCCACAGGTACCAATTTGTGGTTTTGATACAAGATTGGATACAAGAGATGAACTAGGGTTTTGAGAGGAGATGGTGCTGGTGAAGATGTTGATGGAGATTGACTCCCTCCCGATGAGAGGATCATTGGTGATGACGTTGGTGATGATTTCCCCCTCCCGGAGGGAAGTGTCCCCGGCATAACAGCTCCGCCAGAGCCCTAGATTGATTCCGCCAAGGTTCTGCCTCGTGGCAGCGGAGTTTCGTCCCGTAAGCTTGCCCACGAATTTTTCCAGGACAAAACCCTTCATATAGCAGAAGATGGACACCGGAAGCCCACCAGGTGGCCCAGGAGATAGGGGGTCGCGCCCTAGGGCGGGGGCGCGCCCCCCTGTCTCCTGGACAGGGTGTGGGCCCCTGGCCTATTTCTTTTGCTCATAATTTCTTATTAAATCCAAATAGTTGTTTCGTGGAGTATCAGGACTTTTGGAGTTGTGCAGAATAGGTTTCCAACGTTTGCTCCTTTTCCAGCCAGAATTCCAGCTGCCGGCATCCTCCCTCTTCATGGTAAACCTTGTAAAATGAGAGAGAATAGCCATAAGTATTGAGATATAATGTGTAATAACATCCCATAATGCAATAAATATTGATATAAAAGCATGATGCAAAATGGACGTATCAGCTGCCCGGAGCCAGGTCTAAGATTGTGTCTGGGTCTTTGGTAGGAAGCTCCATGGGGGAAAGAAGTCCGACGGGGCTTATGTTCCCGTCTTTGGACAATGAGACCTGCCCCAGTACTAAGGCCGAGGTGGGTGTTTGTGTTGACCCCTGGACAAGATCTGGCAGGGGATCCGAAGAGTCCTCTTGGATGGGACACAGAGTAGCGGCCAAGGCCGCAAACCCATCGAAGACTAGGCCTCCTCGGATGTCACCAACATAGTTCAGGTTTCCAAATCTGATTTGGTGGCCGGGGGCGTAACTGTCGACCTGCTCGAGGCGGCCGATCGAGTTAGCCCGAAGCACAAAGCCACCGAACACAAAAACCTATCCAGGAAGAAAAATCTCCCTGGACGAAGCGTCATCGTTGACGAAGAGGTGAGCCATTGATCCGTCTGTCGACGATACAGTGGAGATCTCAATGAAAGCACCAATGTCGGTGTCAAAACCGGCAGATCTCGGGTAGGGGGCCCCAAGCTGTGCGTCTGAGGATCAATAGTAACAATGGAGAAGGGACATAGTGTTTACCCAGGTTCGGGCCCTCTTAATGGAGGTAAAACCCTACTCCTGTTTGATTATATTCGAGGGTATAGGGGTTACAAGAGTTGATCTACCATGAGATCGATTCGGCTAACCCTATATAGCTAGCCTAGCAATGTTATGATCCTGCCTCCGATCTAACCCTCCAGTTTATATAGACAAGGTGGGGCTTAGGGTTTGTACAAAGTCGGTTTTACAGAAAGGAACAATATATCCGGACACCTATACTTGCCATCCACACATGTGAGAGTCCCCACCGGACATGAGAGATAATCTTCTGTCTTGTATCTTGACGGCCCATCGGTCCGGCCCACATTAGTAGACCGGACGCCCGAGGACCCCCTAATCCAGGACTCCCACACTCACGCTCATGTATTGCATGAAAGTTCAAAAAGTTTGAGAATACTAAAGTATGAAACAATTGCTTGGCTAAAACCGGGGTTGTGCATGATTTAAATATTTTGTATGATGAAGATAGAGCATATCCAGACTATATGATTTTGTAGGGATAGCTTTCTTTGGCCATGTTATTTGAGAAGACATGATTGCTTTGTTAGTATGCTTGAAGTATCATTGTTTTCATGTCAATATTAAACTTTTGTTTTGAATCTTATGGATCTAAATATTCTTGCCACAATAGAGAAGATTACATTGATAAATATGTTGGGTAGCATTCCACATCAAAAATTCTGTTTTTATCATTTACCTACTCGAGGACGAGCAAGAATTAAGCTTGGAGATGCTTGATACATCTCCAACGTATCTATAATTTTTTATTGTTCCATGCTATTATATTATCCATGTTGGATGTTTTATATGCATTTATATGCTATTTTATATGATTTTTGGGACTAACCTATTAACCTAGAGCCCAGTGCCAGTTTCTGTTTTTCCTTGTTTTTGAGTTTTACAGAAAAGGAATACCAAATGGAGTCCAATTGACCTGCCAATTTATGGAGATTTTTTATGGACTAGAAGAAGCCCCCGAAGCAAAAGAGTTGGACCAGAAGAGTCCCGAGCCAACCTCGAGGGTGGAGGGTGTGCCCCCCTACCTCGTGGCTGACTCGGAGACCCCCCTGACGTGAAACCGACGCAAAAAATTCCTATAAATACAGAAACCCCCGAAAAGAAACCTAGATCGGGAGTTCCGCCGCTGCAAGCCTCTATAGCCACCAAAAACCAATCGGGACCCTGTTCCAGCACCCTGTCGAAGGGGGATCCATCGCCGGTGGCCATTTTCATCATCCCGGCGCTCTCCATGACGAGGAGGGAGTAGTTCGCCTCAGGGCTGAGGGTATGTACCAGTAGCTATGTGTTTGATCTCTCTCTCTCTCTCTCGTGTTCTTAATTTGGCACGATCTTGATGTACCGCGAGCTTTGCTATTATAGTTGGGTCTTATGATGTTTCTCCCCCTCTACCTTCTTGTAATGGATTGAGTTTTCCCTTTGAAGTTATCTTATCAGATTGAGTCTTTGAGGATTTGAGAACACTTGATGTATGTCTTGCATGTGCTTATCTATGGTGACAACGGGATATTCACGTGATCCACTTGATGTATGTTTTGGCAATCAACTTGCGGGTTCAGTGACCTTGTGAACTTATGCATAGGGGTTGGCACACGTTTTTGCCTTGACTCTCCGGTGGAAAGTTTGGGGCACTCTTTGAAGTTCTTTGTGTTGGTTGAATACATGAATCTGAGATTGTGTGATGCATATCGTATAATCATACCCGCGAATACTTGTGGTGACATTGGAGTATCTAGGTGACATTAGGGTTTTGGTTGATTTGCGTCTTAAAGTGTTATTTTACTACAAACTCTAGGGCTGTTTGTGACACTTATAGGAATAGCCCAATGGATTGCTCGGAAAGAATAACTTTGAGGTGGTTTCGTACCCTACAATAATCTCTTCGTTTGTTATCTGCTATTAGTGACTTTGGAGTGACTCTTTGTTGCACGTTGCGGGATTGTTATATGATCCAATTATGTTATTATTGTTGAGAGAACTTGCACTAGTGAAAATATGAACCCTAGGCCTTGTTCGAAGCATTGCAATACTGTTTTCACTCACTTTTGTTACCTGATACCTTGCTGTTTTTATATTTTCAGATTACAAAAACCTATATCTACCATCCATATTGCACTTGTATCACCATCTATTCGCCGAACTAGTGCACATATACAATTTACCATTGTATTGGGTGTGTTGGGGACACAAGAGACTCTTTGTTATTTGGTTGCAGGGTTGTTTGAGAGAGGCCATCTTCATCTTATGCCTCCCACGGATTGATAAACCTTAGGTCATCCACTTGATGGAAATTTGCTACTGTCCTACAAACCTCTGCACTTGGAGGCCCAACAACGTGTACAAGAAGAAGGTTGCATAGTAGACATCAGCCGGCAGCCCTCCTCCCACCGCCCCCTCCCCTCCTCTCTCCTCCCTCCTCCCTCCTCCTCCCCCCTCCTCCCACCGCCCGCCTCCTCCCCCTCCTCCTCTCTCCTCCCCCCCCTACTCCCTCCTGCCACCCCTCCTCCATCCATCTCTCCTAAGCCCTAAACTATTTTGTACTGTTCTTGTATAATGTGGTTTTTTACTGTTTTTAGTAAGTGTTTAATAGAAATAGTTTATTTATAGTAAGTGCTTAATAGAACTAGTTTATTTATAGTAAGTGCTTAATAGAACTAGTTTATTTATAGTAAGTGCTTAATAGACTAGTGAATATGTTTTTTGAACATAAAAAAGTTTTAGTAATATCATTTTTTTGGTATAGAAAATTTTCAATTATAGAAATCTATTGGAGAGAAGGGCGTTTTGGCGGACGACCTGCATGGAGGCCGCTATCTATGGCGGTCGTCCTGGTGTTGCGATGCGTGATGGCTGCTATTTTTACTATATACGAGATCTATTTAATGCATATACAGAGTTGTACGTGGGCCTGCGACTTCGGCTCCGCTGCGTACGCACAAGCTGTACTGCCTGGGCGGCTTTGAAGTTGGCCCACTTCGCGGCCTGAGGCAGGTGGTTGGTTGGAAAAATAAATGTATATGCTGCCCTGTTCAGCCACAACGACGATGGTGCGTGGTCGTGTGTGCCTGTGTGGGCACTCAACCAGGATACGGCCCAGGTGAGCGGCGCTTATCGCCATGGACGCCATGGAGTTCTTCTTCGAGGAGTCTGGAGCTGGGTAATGTTCTCGAAAAATTCCTATCTCGTGCCCAAGTTTCTGTTGCTGAGTGTGGTTTTTTGAACTGGAATTCGAATTGGACTGTAATTTCCCCCCGACTTGTTCTTACAAGAAGCAGATCTGGCTGTTCTCTTGATTGCCTTTGCAGGCTCGCGCCGCGCTTGGACGGCGGAGACGTCCTAAGAGATTTAGTTGCTGGCGTGCGTCTGCCTAAGGGCCGCACCAGTGGAAGTGCTAATACGGATGAGGTCTTGATTTCTTCTCTGCTGATGGGTTGAGCTGGAGGCCTGATGGATTATGAAGGGGGCGAAGATACGGGTGAAACATTACTCACTGGGAGGGGGGTGCGGCTCGCTTGATCTTGGCGGCGAAGGTGTGGGCGATTCCTGTGAGATAGGCGATGCAGATGTTGCCTCTGACGCCGAGGGCAGACGAAGAGGGCGTGGGGGTGTCCAACACAAATCAGTCTTGTTGGACCAGAAGGTGATTTTACTGTTGCCCCAACTTTTAGCCTCTTCACTGTTGTTAACAATTTTGTCCTGAACTAGAATATATGCCTATCAGTTTTCCTAATGGATTTGTTGCAATGATGTTTGTCTGTTCGCTTGTCTTACTAGTCGGTGTGCGAAACTGAAATTACTGAAGTATATGAGAATTGGGAAATTTGAAAGAAAGGACTGTAATGTAGCAGCAATAGAGCGTTCATATAAAGATGCAGGATATGTATGTTGATTTCAAGCCATGGCTAGAGTCCCCAGTTCACAGAAAATGAGTGATTTTGCACACTGAAAAATGAAAAAGGTCTGTGTTGTCCGTTGTTTTTTTGTTCATTAAAAGTGAAAAATTTCTAAATTAGTTGATGATAATTGTATAGCAATGTAGCTATGTTTGGTAATTATTCATGTTTTTTAATGTATAGCACACAATG
The DNA here is from genome assembly GCF_018294505.1 of Triticum aestivum. Classification (NCBI taxonomy): domain Eukaryota; kingdom Viridiplantae; phylum Streptophyta; class Magnoliopsida; order Poales; family Poaceae; genus Triticum; species Triticum aestivum. Next base: position 575,696,258 of record NC_057810.1, read on the forward strand.
GTTTGGGACACCATATCCATCCCCTGTTTCGTCTATGGGCATCGACCCTATGGTCGCCACTTTATTGGCTGTCCTTCAGTCAACTTAATTTCCGATTGGTTTGTGTGCCGTTCTTCATAGGGTCAGAGCTGGGAAGGCAGCGGATGTGACAACGCCCATCCCTTCAAGGATGACTGCCCTTGAAGCTTCTGTCCGTGCATTTGTCGATAAATTTTTTGGAAATGTTGTCAATCCCTCAATTGGGACTAGTTTTGATTCTGTCGAAGAGGGCTATGAGTTTTACAATCTATATTCATGGGGGGTTGGTTTTGGTGTCTGCAATGCAAAAAGCCGTTTGAATGTACACCGGAAAAAATGCATGCAAGAGATAGTGCGTGCCTGTGCGGTGAATCACTAAGCAGAACATCATTTCTCTTATATTTTGATGCTTTTGTCACATTTGTTTACTAACAATTTTCGACATGTGTTTTGTCTGCATGCTTGTTTTCTGCAGGGTAAGCCATTGCAGGCCAACAGTTGGTCAACAAGGTGTGGCTGCAATGCCATGATACGACTGCTGAGGTCGGGTGATGGTGGATGGTATGTATGTGAGCACAGGTTAGAGCACAACCATGCTTTATCTGTTTAATTGTGGAGAGAAATTGCACTCGAAGTCGCACCAACACATAGATACCTATACAAGAGACCTTGTTAAGCAGTTGAGAGAGAATAATATCAGCATTAGCAAGGTTTATAGTGTTGTAGGGAGTTTCTTTTGCATGATTAAGGAGGTGCCATTCATGAAACGATCCTTAAAAACACTATGTGGAAAACTTAACCGGGAACAGTCGCTAAATGATGCAACAAAAACCATAGATGTATTCAACAAGATGCGGGCGGAGGACCCAGAATTTAAATATAGTGTCCAGGTGGACACCGAGGGCATAATTAAGACATTGATGTGGGCGACTGGTAAAGGCATTGAGCAGTTCAAGTGTTTCGGTGATGTTGTGGCGTTTGATACAACCTAGAAGACAAACCTGTACGACATGCCATTTGGCCTATTTGTTGGCGTTAACAATCATTTCCAGAGTGTCATTTACGAAGGCGTGTTGATGGGTGATGAGAAAGTGGACACTTTCAAGTGGATATTCACAGAGTTCTTTCAAATGCTAGCAGCGCCACGGCCTAAAACTATCTTAACTGGTAACAGCCATGTAAACAGAAAAGAATTATACATTGATTTCTATCAATATGCCATGATCCGTCTTATACGTATAAAATTCTAATGCTTTTGCTTGATTGTCTATATTGTTGAGATAGACCAAGCTCGTTCGATGGAAATTGCAATAGTCGACGTGATGTCGCGGACTGCACATCGCTGGTGCAAATGGCACGTACTGAAGAAGGCAAAGGAGAGCCTTGGAGCACTGCTTGCAAAAGGGAGTGAATTCAAGCCACAATTCAGCAAACTAGTCCACCACGTAGTTAGTATTGATGAATTCGAGAATGGGTGGGCGGCATGATGGAAAAATATGGGCTCCAGAAAAATACATTCCTGGCCTAGCTTTATGAGGTGAGGGGGAAGTGGGTGAATCCATACTTCATGGGTGTGTTCTGTCCAAAGATGACAAGCACACAGCAAAGCGAGAGTGCGACCACCTTCTGAAAGGATATGTGCCACCAGGGTGCCCCATGCACTTGTTCATCAGGCAATATGAGAAGATGCAATTTGACCGCGATTCAGAAGAAAGTTACCAGGAGAGAAGGACAAAAGTAGTAAGATTGAATTGATCCTGTTACAAAAAAACAAACAATGTTTAGAGAAAACTAAAATTCTTTTTTTATGTGATCGTCATTTGCAGGGTGGGGTTTTCCTGAAGCAAAATATCCCAATTGAGGTACATGCATTGCAGGTGTACACCAGGACAATGTTTGAGAAATTTCGTGAAGTGTTGTATGAATGTGGATCTTATGACCTAGTAGAAGTCAAGCCACGCTTGGAGTACATTGCTAGGCACATCAAATTTTAGTCAATGGAAAAATGGTGCGAGAATGAGTTTGTGATCTCCGTGAGCGAGACAACCGATGAGTTCAAGTGCGAGTGTGGGATGTTTGAGCACTATGGAATGGTTTGCAGCCATGCTCTTAAGGTGAGTGTCGCACCTCCTCTTCCTTACTTACAATAATTTTTCTATAGATGGACATGGTTTGAAGGCACCAGAAAATGACTCTTTTTTGTGTGGCTGCTGATGTTCAGGTGATGATACACCTAAAACTGCATGAGCTCCCTGCGAAACATGTGCTCAAGCGATGGACAAGAGATGCAAGAGATATACTACTGCTAGAGTATTTGCGCTACCAGAAGGATCATGGGCCGCTCAAACATTCTTCTCGCCGACACAACACTTTATACCTCTTGGCACTGGATGTTGTTAAGTTAGGTGACGGCAATGTGGAAGCATATGCTCTTGCTATGGAGAAAATGCGAGATGTCAAAGTGTAGCTGGAGCCAGTTGCTGCTGTGAGGGATGGACTTGGGTTGTCTGATAGCGAACTGGCCACAAATTCAACGGGTTCTGTCGTTGGTAACAAGCAACACTTTGATCGAACTGAGTCTGAGCACACCATTTCACAGGGATCAGATATGTTCCCAGTTGCATCAAAGAAGCGACTGGTTGGGCGCCCCACAACCAGCCGCGACAAAGGCTCCATATGAACAACCATCAAAGAGGACTAGATTTTGTTCCATATGCAGACTTCAGGGGCACTAGAGCACGACATGCCCTGCCAGGGGTGATGTGCCCAAGGAGCCCCGGAAATCTCTTCGCTGCTCAAAATGCGGGTTGACAGGGCACAGGAAGAGCACATGCAGCCAAAGTCTGAAATTTCAGAAATTTAGTGTTGTTTCCTGATGGTATGCATTTGTCTAGGTGACCCCTCTGTTATTAGAAACCATACCTTATTTGAACACCTAAAAAGATGGTCTTGTACTGTGTCTGCTACTATATATGTGTTTGCTTATTATGTCGACCTTATATCGGGATGTTGACAAAATTGTTAAATTTTCTGTTTGAAGTCAGTTAGAAAAAAATTGTGTGCTGTGGGCAAGAGTGAATAAGGTTATCTCACATTGTGATGTATCCTTGGTAAAGTTCATTCTCTGAACATGGGAGCGTAAGCTTGCCCATGTTCATCAGTGTGTGGGAAAGCTGCTAACACTGCATGCACATGATGGGTGAGTCGATGGCACGTCTAACCAGCCTGCCATGCTTCAACGTCAGACCTGGGATGCTACTGTAGGAAAATACAGAATACGGTGTGGCATATATCCTTGCCAGCTCGAATACATGTCATTAAATGCGGCGCTGCAGCTGCTAGATGCGATTACTGACGACTAGGATACCGAGCTGCATGGAGCTCGGCCTCCAAACGGCATTTTTGTCTATTGGAATGCTATATGAGAAATTTTTAGGTATCAAATTTAGTAATAAAAAATTTTAGTAAGAAAATTTAGGTATAGATTTTTTTTTGTAATTTTGTTTTTCTATGTAGAAATGTATTAGAAAATTTAATCATTTTTTTGTCATTATCACTTTTTCATCAAAGAATGCTATATGAGATTTCATGATAAAATTTTCACTTGGTGGAATGTCAGGCTTTGTAGAGTCATGTCTCCTTGGAGTGTCGTCATCCGAGCTACCTCTGCTTCCTCTACACCCAAGTCGGTGAGCTAAAAGTCCACCTCCTCCTTCTCTACTCCTTGGGGTTGAATAGAGTAGAACTAGGGTATTTAGTTATGCTTCTTAACCAAATGAAATGTTTGGGTTATAAGATATATTGAAATGTTTTTGTCAATATTGAACCATTGAAATGCAATGAGCACCTGTTTATGCTCATGTGCAAATGCTTATGATAATTGATTCAGATATAATTTCAAGTTTAAGCATCATTGTATGTGTGTGGACATCTTTGTATCACAGGGAAATCCGAGTGGCCTATGTTTTGCCGGAGTGTTGATTCATTTCTGTTCCGGTAAATTTCAGGCGCTCGATATGTCCTATTTTAGCAAAGGTCATGCCGGATTTTTCCGTGAATTTAAGCATGACTTGTGCTAGAATATGTAGGAAATATCGAGTGCCCCAAATTTTCTAGAAATTAAATGACATTTCGAGTTGACTTTAAGTTTGTGGGGCTCCATACATGACAGTCAAAAAATCAGTGAGGGAGAGTCTCCACCATATATGAGAGAAGAAGAATGCCGACTGTTGTCATGGGGGTCACTTCTCCTTCTTCTCCTTGTGCTAGACCTTTGCTATGCATGCTACGTCTTGAGCTTGCATTGGTTTTCCTTGAAAAGGAAAGGGTGATGCAGCAAAGTAGCGTAAGTATTTCCTTAGTTTTTGAGAACCAAGGTATCAATCCAGTAGGAGCCTCCTCAAAAGTTCCATGCACCTACACAAACAAACAAGAACCTCACAACCAACGCAATAAAGGGGTTGTCAATCCCTTCACAGCCACTTGCGAAAGTGAGATCTGATAGAGATAATATGATAAGATAAATATTTTTGGTATTTTTATGATATAGATTGGAAAAGTAAAGATGCAAATAAAATTAGATGGAAAGCTTATATGATAAAAGATAGACCCGGGGGCCATAGGTTTCACTAGTGGCTTCTCTCAAGATAGCATAAGTATTACGATGGGTGAACAAATTACTGTTGAGCAATGGATAGAAAAGCGAATAATTATGAGATTATCTAGGCATGATCATGTATATAGGCATCATGTCCGTGACAAGTAGATCGACTCCTGCCTGCATCTACTACTATTACTCCACACATCGACCGCTATCCAGCATGCATCTAGAGTATTAAGCTCATAAGAACAGAGTAACACATTAAGATGACATGATGTAGAGGGATAAACTCATGCAATATGATATAAACCCCATCTTTTTATCCTCGATGGCAACAATACAATACGTGCCTTGCTGCCCCTACTATCACTGGGAAAGGACACCGCAAGATTGAACCCAAAGCTAAGCACTTCTCCCATTGCAAGAAACATCAATCCAGTAGGCCAAACCAAACTGATAATTCGAAGAGACTTGCAAAGATAACTTAATCACACATAAAAGAATTCAGAGGAGATTCAAATATTTCTCATAGATAAACTTGATCATAAACCCACAATTCATCGGATCTCGACAAACACACCGGCAAAAGAGTTACATCGAATAGATCTTCAAGAAGATCGAGGAGAACTTTGTATTGAGATTCAAAGAGAGAGAAGAAGCCATCTAGCTAATAACTATGGACCCGAAGGTCTGTGGTAAACTACTCAGAACTCATCGGAGAGGCCTTGGATATGATGTAGAGGCCCTCCGTGGTCGATTCCCCCTCCGGCGAAGCGCCGATGAAGGCTCCAAGATGGGATCTCGTGGATACAGAAGGTTGCGGCGGTGGAATTAGGTTTTCGTTGTCTGTTCTGATGTTCTTGGGGTACGTGGGTATATATAGGAGGAAGAAGTAGGTCAGTGGGCGCTCGAGGGGCCCACAAGGGTGGGGGGTGCCCACCTGTAGGGGGTGCGCCAGGCACCCTCATGGCTGCCTTGCTTGTTGCTTGACTTCCACTCCAAGTCTCCAGGTTCACGTTTGTTCCAAAAAGATCGCTCTCGAAGGTTTCATTCCGTTTGGACTCCGTTTGATATTCCTTTTCTTCGAAACACTGAAATAGGCAAAAAAACAGCAATTCGGGCTGGGCCTCCGGTTAGTAGGTTTAGTCCCAAAAATGATATAAAAGTGTAAAGTAAAGCCCATAAACATCCAAAACGGGTAATATAATAGCATGGAACAATCAAAAATTATAGATACGTTGGAGACGTATCAATGCACTAGGGGAAGGAGCAGTAGCGACCATCATCGACGGTCGAAAAATCTGTGAGGGAGTGTCCACCATATATTAGAGAGGAAGGAGAATCCCGACAGACCAATAGTCAACCCGTGATGAATAATAATGATCTAATTTAGTTTTTATAGTACATATATTTAATTTTAGAAGTTTAATCTTTGAATTGTGAACATAGGAAATGTCATTGGACGATGAAAGTCTGGTGTGGCGACGACCGGGGTCTGTGCGACAGGCCTCAACTGGTAGAAGGTCGGCGCTTTAGAATTAAGCTCCAGGAGAACTTCGATGTTGAAATGGTGCGCAACGACGACAAATGTTTTTGCGTAATTAAGCATGACTTCTGCTACTTCAACATGTAATTTTTGTCTTTTACAATTCAACTAGCTTATCCCATGCCATGCAAGATGCTATGTCTTGGAGATGATAGATTTGAAGATCATGAAAGTATGGAAACAAAGATAGTTCACCTAAGGACCCATCATGGTATAGATTTTGCTGTAAATCTATACAATTCGGAGAGCGTATCCCATTTTGATTGCCCGAATTGGGAAGCACTTTGCAAGATGTATGATTTTCATGAGGATATGCTTGTCACCTTGGATCTTGGTGATCCTGACATCGACGAAGATAATATGGACATTTGGGTCCTTGTTGATACGCTTCCAATTCTACCACTATGTGAGTTTCTCAAACATAGTTATTAAGTAATTTATATTGTTTATTTCAAAATAGTTGACAGCTTATATCCATTGATAGCTTATTTTCATTCTTCAAAGAATGTACGGAAGATGGTAGACAAAACCTACTACACTGATGGCGCAGAATTAACTTATCACGAGAAAGATCATCTTATCTCATTTATTATTGATGTTGAGAATTACAATATCAATTATCAAACTCCTGCACATTATGGTCAATACATGCCACTAGTGCACGTGTTGAACTACGGTAACATCTATGGAGATGTCATGGTAAGATTTTTTACTATTACGACATCCATACATCTTTTGCATAAATTCTTCTAAAGCTAAACTGCATTGCTAACTATGACATTATTACTATGTTTTTCAATAGAAAATCCCGAAGGATTGTGTGCCTCATCTCATGCTTTCAAAAGGTCACCTTGATGTTATGAGCTTACGGCCAGGTCTGCCTAGGCTTCACTATTGTTCATACCGGATTCCTAAAACCGATGAAGACATGACAATCAAAGCATGGAAAAATGTATGGACAATCGTACAGAGCTACTTGGAACCACCATTGTGCGAAGCGCAAGAATTTGAGACGGGATAGTCTCCATTCTCCATAATGGAGAGTCAGGGCCTATCTTGTTTTATGTCATTTTACCTTAGAGGGGATAGTAGGTCCTATGAGAGAGGAGTAGGTCCTAGGTACAATATGTTATTATGTGCTACAATGTTTTAGAGCTGATGATGATGAGGAGGACGAGTTGTGATTATGAGTAGTGACCAAGTTGTTATATGATGTCTCGTCGACGAACATGATTTTTTTTCTCGAATATGCACGAGTGTGCATATCATACATAAAAGAAGGGGAGGGGGTAAATAAACCCGCAAGTCTACAATTGGTATTACAAGGCCTTGAGCCTTAGCTCCAACTCCCACTCACACGTTCCTAGTATAGACTACTCACATCTCGCCCACCTTTGAAACTCCACCGCGATGCCGCTCCAATCTCCTTTGAACGAAAATGATGATCATGAGGAGTTGTTAATTATATGACAATGATGTATTATGATGATAAGTTGTTAATGATATGATGATGATGATGATGATGATGATGAGTTATTATATCAATGGGTGAAAGAACCGTGGATTAGTTTCAAGTGGGTGTATCCTAAGTGATCAAGTCATGGATTATCACGATAATCCATGACTTGGTCACTTAGGATCCATCCATTTGAAACTAGTCCATGGTTCTTTCACCCAGTGATTTAATAAATCATTATGATGTAAAACAATCTCTAAATTGCTACTGTATGAAAACTTGTATAATGGTGTATGAATACGACATAAAATAAAAAAAGAAATAGAATACAGAATAATATTAGTAGCGCGGGAAGATAGAAGTGCTACTAGTAATTACTATGGGGCTATTAGTCTTATCCCTAAAGTAAAAGGCGCGGATAACATTAAGAAGTTCAGACCCATCACGCTTATTAACGTGCCGTTCAAACTGTGTGCCAAAGCGTATGCCACCCGACTGGCTCCCATAGCTCAATGGGTGATCCAACGGAGCCAAACAACTTTTCTCAAAGGACGCAATATTTTGGAGGGCCCGATTGCACGGGAAGGGGGTTTTGCTCAAACTCGACTTTGAGAAAGCCTACGACCGAGTGATCTGGGAGTTCGTGCGCGAGGTGCTCCTCGAGAAGGGGTTTGAGGCGGGTTTTGTGCACCGAATAATGCACCTGGTCAGTTGTGGGAAGACCGCGGTGACGATCAACGGAGAGATGGGCAACTTATTTCGTACCAAACGCGGTCTTCATCAAGGAGACCCAAGCTCTCCGCTTATCTTTACCTTCATAGCGGATGCGCTAGCGTCAATGCTTTCAAAAGCTAGAGTGGCAGGGCACATCAAAGGGTTAGTGCCCCACCTAATCCCGGGGGAGGGGGTGACGCATTTGCAATACGAGGACGATACGATGCTGATGTTCGAGCCGGACAATCATAGTATAGCATCTATCAAGTTGCTGCTCCTCGCCTTCGAGATTTTGACGGGGCTGAAAATCAACTTCCTGAAAAGTGAAGTTATATCTATGGGAATGGACCATCAAGAGAGTACACGGGTAGCTAATTTACTTAATTGCAAGCTTGGGGGCTTCCTGATTAAGAACCTATGGCTTCCGATCACACACCGGAAAATCTCATTTTTCGAATGGGAGTCGTTGTATGGCAAAGTAGCTAATAGGGTTAGTCTGTGGCGCGGGAGGTTCATGTTGTCTGCTGCTAGACTGATCCTTACCAACTCTAGCCTTTCCTCCCTCCCACTTTTCACGATCGGGATGTTCCTATTAGCGGATGGGGTACACGTTAAGTTAGACACCCCTCGCTCCAAGTTCTTTTGGGAAGGAGCTGGAACAAAGCAGAAATACCATTTGGTCAAGTGGGCGGTGGTATGTAGGCCCAAAAATTTTGGCGGTTTGCGTATCACCAATTCAAAACTTATGAATGTCGCCTTACTGACCAAGGGGTGGTGGAGGTTAGCCAATAGGGAGTCGGGTTTATGGGCGGACTTACTCCACGCTAAGTACTTTCCGGACGAAAATGTTTTCAATGCTAAGTTCTCAGGATCGGCGTTCTGGAACGGTATCCAGGCGGTGCGTCCGGTGTTTTCGTCAGGTGCGTGTTTTGAGGTTAAAAATGGCATTCCACGCGGTTTTGGTTAGACAAATGGCTCGAGGATAAGCCTCTTTGGTAGTTTGTCTCGCAGTTGTACAACGTGGCCTTGGATACCAACATTTTGGTGGGGGCGTCCTGCGCTCCTCTGCACCGGCGATCCATTTCTTGCGGCCCTTATCGACGCAAGAAGTGGCGAGTTGGGACTCGCTACAGGCCCAGATCGCCCAACGCCAACTCAGCTTGGGAGCTGACAAGGTGGCCTGGGACTTGACTGCGTCCCAAAAGTTTTTGATCAAGTCTTTATACAGCAAATTCACCGAGGGAAACACGCTAGACATAGCTAGGGGGCTATGGAAGGCTGGGCTTCCGCTCAAGATTAAAATCTTCCTTTGGAAAATGTTTCGAAATTGCCTCCCGGCGGCTGATAATGTAGCCAAGCGCAACGGCCTGTCTGACGGGTCTGGTGTAGTTTGTCAGCTCCACGAGGATGCGAACCATGCTTTCTTCCAGTGCACGTTAGCTAAGTTTGCATGGTGTGCAGTTAGGGACGTGTTCCATCAAAACCGGAACCCCAGGTCGGGAGCGGACATATTGGTTGTGTTGCAGTCACATCATGGGGCCAACGCTAGGGTGTTATGGTGATGCATGGGAGCGTTGCTTTGGTCCCTATGGACGATCAGAAATAAAATGACGATTGAAAAAAAGTTTCCTGCTCACCAGGCTGATGGTGATTTTCAAATGCCATCTCTTTCTTCGAATGTGGACACCTTTGGGGAAACAACGCGATGTTGAGCTGATGAAGGCCACGCTGAAGAAGATCTGCAATTGTATCCCGCAACTTCGATAATCAGCTTGAGCTGGTTCTTGTCTCTTTTGGCTTTGGCGGTATGGAGGTGGCCTGACGCGTTGGTTGTCCTGTTGTCTTTTGGTCACCTCAGTTGGGGCTTGTGTTATTTGAACTTGGTATGTAATGAGCGTGTGGCCGGTGTGGCCTGACTTTTTGGTTTGTAAACGACTTGAACCTTGTGTTGTTGCTAGTTGGCATTATTAATTTAAAGCCGTACATTTCTAGCGTCTTTGTTCAAAAAAAGTAATTACCAGCAGCGCCCTTTTTAGGAAGCGCTACTACTAAGTAGCTACAGCAGTAGTGCGGGTAAGCCCACGCTACTGCTAACCTTTAGCTATAGCGCCACCCGCGCTACTGCTAGGCCAAAAACCAGCACTACTGCTAGACTTTTACCTAGCAGTGTCTGCCCACCATCGTATTGCCGCCACCCCAACTATCCCTCTACCCCACCTCTTGTTCTCCTCCGGTAACGGTAGCCGTCACCCCACCTGCACTAGTCAACCCTCCCGCACTGATCAATCTCTTCACCGCCTTCATCTGGACGCCTGGGGAGGCCCGCCGCCACAGCCGCGACCTCCGCGCGGTCCTTCTCGGCCGCCCAGTCCGCCCAGCAAATCCGACCAGGAGAGATCAGGGTGGGGCGCCAGCGCCGGCCAGCGGCTGGGGAAGAGGGGATGGCGAGCAGGGGAAGGAGGGCCGGAGATGGAGGAGCGAGGAGGCGGGGGAAGCCACCGGGGGCGCCGGCGTGGGGGACGGCGGAGTCGCCCACATGGTCGCCCGCAGTTGCCTCCGCAGTCCCATCCTTAATTACCATCGTCATCATCAACACTCAAAGGTATTGTGGAGATCATCTTCAGCCATGTCATCGCCATCTCCATCCGCAACATCAACCCATCGTATTAGGCGGGTCATTGCATCGCAATCCAAGGACCACCCCACACAACATTGTTATTCTCTCCTACCTTCTTCATTCCAGCGACGGGACCCACGACCTGCCCACGCCACCGCTTGCTCATACCCACTCACCTCTGGCTCCCGCGATCGCCTTGCTGCCCCATTCTTCGTTGGCCTCCGCCCACCATTGTATTGCCGCCACCCCAACTATCCCTCTACCCCACCTCTTGTTCTCCTTTGGTGACGGTAGCCCCACCCCACTTGCACTAGTCAACCCTCCCGCACTGATCAATCTCTTAACCGCCTTCATCTAGGATGCCGCAGTCTGTTGCGCTCACTACACCACCCCCGTCTCCGACGAGGTCTTGCCGTGGCCTCGCTGAGGCTGATGCTCATCGTTGCCGCTTGTCACATCGCCCCCTCCTTCGGCCTGGGCAGAATCGACCGACGGTTGTAAAAATTCGAGGGACCAAATAAATAGCAAAATCGTTGGAAATTAGGTGGACGGTGGTTTAATTGAAACCATGAATTCGGGTTCGGCAGACTAGAAGAAGATGACACGAGGAAGTCTCAAAGTTCTGCCACCAACAAAAAAAGTGTCTGGCGCCAACCGTGCAACCGCGCTCGCGGACAGCGGCAGGGCTTCCGTGAGCATTCTGGTAGAGGCCTTTATCAGTCGTGCAACGCACACCATACGTACCTGCCACGTTGACCTCCACCGCCACCACCAGCACTAGCCCGGTATACTCTGCACCTCGCATTTTGTTACTCCATCCTCCATGCCCTGTGTTCCCCAAGCAACGGCATCCCTCTCGCCGCCATGAAGTCCCACAAGAGCAAGAGCGGCCCCTCCTCTCCGAAGCGCTCGGCCGCCTTTGCCGCGCCGGTGGCCTTCCTGCTCATCCTGGTGCTCGTCACGCTCTACGACCTGACCTTCGCCGACCGCCGTTACCTGCGCATACATGGCGCCTCTTCGTCGTCGGTGGCATCTCCGGCATGCGACCTCACGCGGGGCGAGTGGGTGCACGACGCCGCGGAGGCGCCCTACTACACGAACCTCACGTGCCCCTTCATCGACGACCACCAGAACTGCATGAAGTTCGGCAAGCCGAGCCTCGAGTTCCTGCGCTGGAGGTGGCGGCCGGACGGCTGCGAGCTCCCCCGCTTCGACGCCGCGCGGTTCCTGGAGGCCATGAGGGGCAAGTCCATGGCCTTCGTCGGGGACTCCCTCGCCAGGAACCACTTCAAGTCCTTGCTCTGCCTCTTGTCGAGGGTACGTCTGTGGCGCATGCACTCGGTTATTGACACCTTGTTTCTGATGGAAATTAACGACTGAAGACATGCAGGTGGCGCAGCCGGTGGAGGTCGGGGGCGAGTCGGAGATCGATCCGACGGGGAGGGCCGTCCGGCGGGACTACTACTACGGCAGCCACGACTTCACCGCCTCCCTCTTCTGGTCGCCCTTCCTGGTCAAGGCCAACCTGTCCAACGCCACGCTCGGCATGTGGGACGTGCACCTCGACACGCCGGACGCCCGGTGGGCGACGCACGTCGCTGGCTTCGACCACCTCGTCCTCTCGGGAACCAACTGGTTCCTCCGCCCCTCGGTGTATTACGAGGGCGGGCGCGCTGTCGCGTGCAACGGCGGTGCCAGCTGCGTCAACGGGAACGTGACGGCCGAGATGACCGTGCCCCGCGCACTGCGCGCGGCGTTCCGGACGGCGCTCGGCGCCGTCGCCGCGCGCGAGGGGTTCCGCGGCAAGGCGGTGCTCCGGACGGTGACGCCCGCGCACTTCGAGGGCGGCGAGTGGAACACCGGCGGCGACTGCGTCCGCACGCGGCCCTACCGGCGCGGCGACCGCGCCCTGGGCGCCTTCGAGGCCGAGTACCGCAGCGCTCAGGTACGCACATAAAACCCCGAGGATCTCGTGCCATGCGGAGCGTGACGTACGGCTGCTAAATGAAATGCTGTGACTCGACTAGGTTGAGGCGCTGAGGGAGACGAAGGCGGCGGCGAGGACGAGGAGGGACGGCGCGGAGGCGGAGCTGGTGCTGATGGACATCACGGAGGCGATGGACCTGCGGCCGGACGGGCACCCGAGCTGGTACGGGCACCGGCCGGGCGGGAGCGTGGAGGGCAGCTTCGTGGTGGACTGCCTGCACTGGTGCTTGCCAGGGCCGATCGACCTGTGGAGCGAGCTGCTGTCCCAGATGCTCCTGCAACCACATCACTAGCAGATCGACGACTTGGGGTGTTCGTCAATCGTCACAGTGAAAAATTCCGTGATTCTTTGGCTCTTCAGACGTGAAACTGCGATGTAACTTGGAAGTTGGAAGGCTAATCTGTGATCGCGTCGACATAAGTGGTGCATCGTGGATCGTCGGCAGAAGTTTATCTGGCAAAGTAGATCCTCCACTAAACATGGCTAGTGTCACGCTGTCAAGACGTTGACTTGCTTAATTGAGTATGCCTGTCTCACGTTGGATACCTACTTGCCAGTGCTTGATTGCTTGGTGACTATGGAGTGGAGGTCCATATACGACTCACGCACCGCCACTACCATGGGAGACAAAACTGTGGACTCAAGCACCCAGCGACGTGCAATGTAACGTGTAGCCCATGATCATAGATTCTCCATCATTTTAGAACATTTCCCACAGGAGGAAATGAATCCTGATTGGACTTGGGCACATGCTGCCGCCTCTGTGTTTCTGTGATTGGAAACTGCTTCCTCGTACCATATGGAGCTCACCTTAGGGCATCTATCTTCCCTCGAAATTATTTACCTCATCAAAAGGCTCCCTTTTAATGAGTCAGGGCATCTTCAACACTACATCCCTAAGACGAACACGATATTTGTCCACGGACCGGTCCGTCTGAGCCGGTCATCCAACTAAACCCGGGCATGGGCAGCCCGGCCCGACGACCCGGCCCGAACCCGGCCCGAAAAACCCGGGCCGGGCCGGGCCGGGCTTGACGTTCGGGCCGGGCTCGGGCCTAGTTTTGCAGCCCGGAAGATAGTTCGGGCCGGGCTCGGGCTTCATTTTTTATGTATTTCGGGCCGGGCTTTCGGGCTTCGGGCCGGGCTTGCACGTGCGTACACTAAAAAACAGCGTTCGGGCCGGGCTTTCGGGCTTCGGGCTTGACTTCGGGCCGGGCTCGGGCTTGAAAACAGGGAGTATTTCGGGCTTCGGGCCGGGCTCGGGCTTGGGAAATGAAGGTCGGGCTTTTATAAGCCCGGCCCGAAACCCGGCCCGGCCCGACGTTTGCCCGGGTTTACATCCAACCATGTCCCTTAGATGTCCGTCTCTATTTTTTTAAGTTCATGAGCTCAAATTAATAGCATGCCAAATCTTCTATGAGTCAAATTACTCAAATGCGACAATACTTCTAATTTAAATATTACAATCCAACTAAGTTTTCAAATGTGATAGCATACCAAATACACTAGAGAAACCCAAGAAAAAACACCACAAATTATTATTTTTAGCTGACATGAAAAATAGCTTTTATATACATTGGTTGGTGTTTCCGTCAGGGTGCTCGCAGAGATACTATACTTCCTCCACCACATGAATAGCAACACCCGTTGAAGTGTTCATGAAAACACCAACCAATGATGCATTAGAGAATTCATGAAATAAACCACAAAAAATAGCATTTTTTTGCTTATATGGAAGCAAGGGCAACTCCACGCCATGCATCAAAGCATACACTCCAAATGTCCATGGACACGTTTGAACATGTCTGTGGACAGCGTTAGGGGAGCCGGTCATCCAACTGTAGTGGACCAGACGTGGGCCGGGTAGAACTAGAGGAAAACACACATGGGTTGTGAGGACATGTAGCCCAATTGACAGTGGGCCAAGTGGACTGTCCGGACTCCCCCAAAACCCCCCAGATTAGTTGCCGGTCTAGGGAATTTTTATGGTGCGGACTGGTCTGCGGACGACCATAGTTCTGTAGGAGCAAGTAAGGTTGAGAAATAGAACCCTCTGTTTTGATTCGTTCCAATAGCCATGAATTGATCATCTTGTTGGATGGCAAAATGTGCCTGGATATGGTAGTCCAGACATTTGCAGGCGTTTTGATGAACCACGTTTGAGTTACCATAAAGAAGGTTCAAATAGCTAATTTTCATATATTAGACAACAAACTTAGTTGGGTGAGTTGGTTAGTGCATCGGGTACTTTGAGCCCTACCCTATAGGGGCCATGGCGGTTCAACCGATTTATCATTGAAAATCGAGATTGCGCAGCAAGCATAAAAGATGGATCTAGCTGTGCGGGTAGGGAGCGATTGTCTGATTCAGATCAGAAGCAATCAAGTCGTGCAAATTTGTTGCTAATTTGCGATTGCTCGCCAGTTAACTTTTCCGATATATGAAATATAAAGTACACTTCATGATCAATCTAACGATATTTGTTTCATATTGTTAATGTTGAAATGTTTTTTATAAACTTCTTTAAACATAAATATGTTAAAACATGATACAGATTTCTTTTTCCCTAGCTCCTGCGGCTAGGGTTTCTCTCCTCTGAGGTGACTCATCCTCTCAGAGTCCTATACCCGATAGCGACAAGCATCACAGGGGTGCTCCCTGGGTTCCTGCGGCTCGCTCGCGATGGCGTTCTCCTCGGATGCAAACTCAGCGACCAACGGCGGCGGTGGTGGGAGCGGTTTCGGTGGCGGCAGCGGAGCAAACCGCAGATCCCGATCTGGAAAATTTCTTCGACCAACTGGATCTTAACGAGGAAGAATTTGATGACGTGGAGATCGATGAAGAGGACCCGGAGATCAAGGAAAGAGTCCATTGGTTAACCCTTGCTAGGGTTCATACCGACAAAACCTTCTCCTCGTCGGCCTTCTACAGGGAGATGAGGGCGGCTTGGAACCCTACGCAAGGTGTTAGATTCTGGCCGGTCGGGCCTAACAGATTCGTTGTCCAGGCATCATCCTTGGGGGACTGGGAGCGGATCATGAAACAAGGCCCTTGGTTGTTCCGCAACATGGCGGTGCTACTATGCGTGTATGATGGATTCAGCCGGGCTGAAGACATGGTGTTTGATCACATGCCAACATGGCTTCAGATTCACAAACTCCCGGACCCGTATTGCGAGGAACACATTGTTAAGAAGTTGTTGAAGGGTGCGGGGGAGATCCTGGAGATGCGGCTCAATGGGAACACGAGAGGTGATTATGTGAGGATTAGGGTGAATCACAACATTAAACACCCCCTTACTAAGTTCGTCAGTATTGTGCGAGCAAAAGAACGCCAAGTGTACCTGGTTAGATATGAAAAACTTGCTTGTTTTTGCAAGGTGTGTGCGCTGATTGGCCATGATCATAAGGAGTGTGGTCTGGACATACATGATAAGAAGGGTATGAAGTTCGGGGACTGTTTGTACGCGGAGGGGCCGTCTAGGCCAGGACAAGGCGCTGCGGTGAACAGGCAGTCCGGCCCCCGTTTCCCTGGTAAGGCTGGGAGTCCGTCTGCTTCTGCCCCAAGGGAAGAGAGGACCGACCCGAAAACCCCATACACGGCGACAAGCCCTCTGAAATAGGTTGTTACCAGAATGGAGGTGGACAAGGATGCAAGAAAACAGCTGAATATGGACGCTGTTGAGGCAGGGTTCAATAGTGCCTTGGGAGCTCCTAAAGCTCTGCTAGCTCTCACCGACGGAAGTGGAGGCGATGTTCATGAAAACAACTCGCCAGCGAGCAGTGATTCAAGCAACAAATGACAAAAAATGTCGAAAGAAAATGACAACAAGCAAAAAGAACACCAAGATACCTTCACCGCCGGTGAGCAATGATTCAAGCAACAAACGAGTGAAAATGTAGAAAGAAAACTCATGGGTGTGGATCATACACTGGTTCGGGCTAAGCTAAACCAACTTGATGAGCTTCTCTATAGAGAGGAGATGCTTTGGCTCCAACGGTCTCGGATTGAATGGCTGAAAGAAGGGGAGCGCAATACCAAATACCTTCACCACCAAGCAATTTGGCGCGCTCGACACAACCACATCCAGAAACTATTGAAGGCCGACGGTTCATGGTGCAACGCGCCGTCCGATATGGAGAGAATGGCAAACTCCTATTTTAAGGAGATATTCACTAGGGATCCTACCCTGGACCCGAATGTGGTGTTCGATAGTATTGCTGAATGAAATATGCCCTAGAGGCAATAATAAAGTTGTTATTTTATATTTCCTTATATCATTATAAATGTTTATTATTCATGCTAGAATTTTATTAACCGGAAACTTAGTACATGTGTGAATACATAGACAAACAGAGTGTCACTAGGATGCCTCTACTTGACTAGCTCGTTAATCAAAGATGGTTAAGTTTCCTAGCCATAGACATGAGTTGTCATTTGATGAATGGGATCACATCATTAGAGAATGATGTGATTGACTTGACCCATTCCATTAGCTTAGCACATGATCGTTTAGTATGTTGCTATTGCTTTCTTCATGACTTATACATGTTCCTATGACTATGAGATTATGCAACTCCTGAATACCGGAGGAACACTTTGTGTGCTATCAAACGTCACAACTTAACTGGGTGATTATAAATATGCTCTACAAGTGTCTCCGATGGTGTTTGTTGAGTTGGCATATATCGAGATTAGGATTTGTCACTCTGATTGTCGGAGAGGTATCTTTGGGCCCTCTCGGTAATGCACATCACTATAAGCCTTGCAAGCAATGTGACTAATGAGTTAGTTGCAGGATGATGCATTACGGAACGAGTAAAGGGACTTGCCGGTAACGAGATTGAACTAGGTATTAAGATACCGACGATCAAATCTCGGGCAAGTAACATACCGATGACAAAGGGAACAACGTATGTTGTTATGCGGTTTGACCGATAAAGAACTTCGTAGAATATGTGGGAGCCAATATGAACATCCAGGTTCCGCTATTGGTTATTGACCAGAGACATGTCTCGGTCATGTCTACATAGTTCTCAAACCCGTAGGGTCCGCACGGTTAACGCTCGGTGACGATTGGTATTATGAGTTTATGTGTTTTGATGAACCTAAGGTAGTTCGGAGTTTCGGATGTGATCACGGACATGACGAGGAGTCTCGAAATGGTCGAGAAATAAAGATTGATATATTGGACGTCTATATTCGAACACTGGAAGTGTTCCGGATGATTTCGGAGAAAACCGGAGTGCCGGAGGGTTGCCGGAACAACCCCCCCCCCCCCCGGGGGGGGGGAACTAATGGGCCTAGATTGGCCTTAGTGGAGAGAGAGAGGGGCGGCTAGGGCAGGCCGCGCGCCCCCTCCCCCTTGAGTCCAAATTGGACTAGGAGGGGGGCGGCGCCCCCCCTTTTCCTTCCCCTCTCCCACTCCTTCCTTCCCCCTCCTAGTAGGACTAGGAAAGGAGGAATCCTACTCCTACTAGGAGGAGGATTCCTCCCCTCCTTGGCGCGCCATAGGGCCGGCCGGCTTCCCCCTTGCTCCTTTATATACGGGGGCAGGGGGCACCCTAGAACACACAAGTTAACATTGTCTTAGCCGTGTGCGGTACCCCCTCCACCATAATCCACCTCGATCATAGCGTTGCAGTGCTTAGGTGAAGCCCTGCACCGGTAACTTCATCATCACCATCAACACGCCGTTGTGCTGACGAAGCTCTCCCTCGACACTCAGCTGGATTGAGAGTTCGTGGGACGTCACCAAGCTGAACGTGTGTAGATCGGGGAGGCGCCGTACTTTCGGTACTAGGATCGGTCGGATCGTGACGACGTACGACTATGATGTCTACTACACAACCTTCTTCTTTTAGACGTTGTTGGTCCTCCAAGTGCAGAGATTTGTAGGACAGTAGCAAATTTCCCTCAAGTGGATGACCTAAGGTTTATCAATCCATGAGAGGCGTAGGATCAAGATGGTCTCTCTCAAACAACCTTGCAACCAAATAACAAAGAGTCTCTTGTGTCCCCAACACACCCAATACAATGGCAAATTGTATAGGTGCACTAGTTCGGCAAAGAGATGGTGATACAAGTGCAATATGGATGGTAGATATAGGTTTTTGTAATCTGAAAATAAAAAACAGCAAGGTAACTAATGATAAAAGTGAGCACAAACGGTATTGCTATGCTTCGAAACAAGGCCTAGGGTTCATACTTTCACTAGTGCAAGTTCTCTCAACAATAATAACATAATTGGATCATATAACTATCCCTCAACATGCAACAAAGAGTCACTCCAAAGTCACTAATAGAGGAGAACAAACAAAGAGATTATTGTAGGGTACGAAACCACCTCAAAGTTATTCTTTCTGATCGATCTATTCAAGAGCCCGTAGTAAAATAGCACGAAGCTATTCTTTACGTTCGATCTATCCTAGAGTTCGTACTAGAATAACACCTTAAGACACAAATCAACCAAAACTCTAATGTCACCTAGATACTCCAATGTCACCTCAAGTATTTGTGGGTATGATTATACGATATGCATTACACAATCTCAGATTCATCTATTCAACCAACACAAAGAACTTCAAAGAGTGCCCCAAAGCTTCTATCGGAGAATCAAGACGAAAACGTGTGCCAACCCCTATGCATAAGTTCACAAGGTCACTGAACCCGCAAGTTGATCACCAAAACATACATCAAGTAGATCATGTGATATCCCATTGTCACCACATATAAGCACATGCAAGACAT
The DNA here is from genome assembly GCF_018294505.1 of Triticum aestivum. Lineage (NCBI taxonomy): Eukaryota > Viridiplantae > Streptophyta > Magnoliopsida > Poales > Poaceae > Triticum > Triticum aestivum. Next base: position 575,715,946 of record NC_057810.1, read on the forward strand.
ACATCAAGTGTTCTCAAATCCTTAAAGACTCAATCCGATAAGATGACTTCAAAGTGAAAACTCAATCCATTACAAGAGAGTAGAGGGGGAGAAACATCATAAGGTCCAACTGTAATAGCAAAGCTCGCGATACATCAAGATCGTACCACCTCAAGAGCATGAGAGAGAGAGATCAAAGACATAGCTACTGGTACATACCCTTAGCCCCGAGGGTGAACTACTCCCTCCTCATCATGGAGAGCGCCGGGATGATGTAGATGGCCACCGGTGAGGGATTCCCCCCCTACAGCAGGGTGCCGGAACGGGTCTAGATTGGTTTTCGGTGGCTATAGAGGCTTGCGGCGGCAGAACTCCCGATCTAGGTTATTTTCTGGAGGTTTCAGTATTTATAGGAATTTTTGGCGTTGGGAACAAGTCAAGGAGGTCTCCAGGCTGTCCACGAGACAGGGGGCACGCCCCCCACCCTCGCGGGCAGCCCGGGACTCTTCTGGCCCAACTCTTTCACTCCAGGGGCTTCTTTTGGTCCATAAAAAATCATCAAAAATTGGCTTGTCAATTGGACTCCGTTTGGTTTTCCTTTTCTGTAAAACTCAAAAACAAGGAAAAAACAGAAACTGGCACCGGGCTCTAGGTTAATAGGTTAGTCCCAAAATTATATAAAATAACATATAAATGCATATAAAACATCCTAGATGGATAATATAATAGCATGAAACAATCAAAAATTATAGATACGTTGGAGACGTATCAGACTACATCAACCGTGTTGTCATAAGGCTTTCGCTTTCGGTCTACGAGGGTACGTGGACAACACTCTGCCCTCTTGTTGCTATGCATCACTTAGATGGATCTTGCGTGTGCATATGAATTTTTTTGAAATTACCGCGTTCCCCAATAGTGGCATCAGAGCCAGGTCTATGCATAGATGTTATATGCATGAGTAGAACACAAAGAGTTGTGGGCGATAATAGTCATACTACTTACCAGCATGTATACTTTGATTCAGCGGTATTGTTGGATAAAGCGGCTCAGACCGACATTACGCGTACGCTTACGCGAGACTGGTTCTACCGACGTGCTTCGCACACAGGTGGCTAGTGGGTGTCTGTTTCTCCAACTTTAGTTGAATCAAGTGTGGCTACGCCCGGTCCTTGTTGAAGGTTAAAATAGCACACTTGACAAAAAATTGTTGTGGTTTTTGATGCGTAGGTAAGAACGGTTCTTGCTAAGCCCGTAGCAGCCACGTAAAACTTGCAACAACAAAGTAGAGTACGTCTAACTTGTTTTTGCGGGCCATGTTGTGATGTGATATGGTCAAGGCATGATGCTATATTTTATTGTATGAGATGATCATGTTTTGTAAGAGAGTTATCGGCAACTGGCAGGAGCCATATGGTTGTCGCTTTATTGTATGCAATGCAATCGCCTTGTAATTGTTTTTACTTTATCACTAAGCGGTAGCGATAGTCGTAGAAGCAATAGTTGGCGAGACAACAACGATGCTTCGATGGAGATCAAGGTGTCAAGCCGGTGACGATGGTGATCATGACGGTGCTTTGGAGAAGGAGATCAAAGGCACAAGATGATGATGGCCATATCATATCACTTATATTGATTGCATGTGATGTTTATCCTTTATGCATCTTATTTTGCTTAGTACGACGGTAGCATTATAAGATGATCTCTCACTAAATTTCGAGGTATAAGTGCTCTCCTTGAGTATGCACCGTTGCTACAGTTCTTCGTGCTGAGACACCACGTGATGATTGGGTGTGATAAGCTCTATGTTCAGATACAACGGGTGCAAGCCAGTTTTGCACACGCAGAATACTCGGGTTAAACTTGACGAGCCTAGCATATGCACATATGGCCTCGGAACACTGAGACCGAAAGGTCAAGCGTGAATCATATAGTAGATATGATCAACATAGTGATGTTCACCATTGAAAACTACTACATCTCACGTGATGATCAGACATGGTTTAGTTGATTTGGATCACGTGATCACTTAGATGATTAGAGAGATGTCTATCTAAGTGGGATTTCTTAAGTAATATGATTAATTGAACTTTAATTTATCATGAACTTAGTCCTGGTAGTATTAGCATATCTATGTTGTAGATCAATAGCTCGCGATGTAGCTCCCCGTTTATTTTATATGTTCCTAGAGAAATATAAATTGAAAGATGATAGTAGAAATGATGCGGACTTGGTCCGTGATCTGAGGATTTTCCTCATTGCTGCATAGAAGTATTATGTCCTTAATGCACCGCTAGGTGACATAACTATTGCAGGAGCAGAATCAGACATTATGAACGTTTGACAAAGCTCGGTATGATGACTACTTGATAGTTTAGTGCACCATGCTTTACGGCTTAGAACCGGGACTTCAAAATCATTTTGAACGCCACGGAGCATATAAGATGTTCTAAGAGCTGAAATTGGTATTTCAGACTCATACCCGAGTCGAGAGGTATGAGACCTCTGACAAGTACTTTGCCTACAAGATGGACGAGAATAGCTCAACCAGTGAGCATGTGCTCAGATTGTCTGGGTACTACAATTTCTTGAATCAAGTGGGAGTTAGTCTTCCAGATAAGATAGTAATTGACAAAGTTCTCTAGTCACTATCACCAAGTTACTAGAACTTCATGATGAACTATAATATGCAAGGGATGATGAAAGTAATTCCCGAGTTCTTCGCGATGCCAAAATCGGCGAAGGTAGAAATCAAGAAATAGCATCAAGTGTTGATGGTCAACAAGACCACTAGTTTCAAATAGGGGCAAAGGGATAGAAAGGGAACTTCAAGAAGAACGGCAAGCAAGTTGCTGCTCCCGTGAAGAAACCCAAAGCTAGACTTAAGCTTGAAACTGAGTGCTTCTACTACAAGGGATTAATCACTGGAAGCGGAACTACCCCAAATAATTGGCGGATAAGAAGGATGGCAAAGTGAACAAAAGTATATTTGATATACATGTTATTGATGTATACATTACTAGTGTTTATAGCAACCCCTCGGTATTTGATACTGGTTCAGTTGCTAAGAGTAGTAACTCGAAATGGGAGTTGCAGAATGAACAAAAACTAGTTAAGGATGAAGTGACGATGTATGTTGGAAGTGGTTCCAAGATTGATATGATCATCATCGCACACTCCCTATGCTTTCGAGATTAGTGTTGAACCTAAATAAATGTTATTTGGTGTTTGCGTTAAGCATGAATATGATTTGATCATGTTTATTGCAATACAGTTATTCATTTAAGTCAGAGAATAGTTGTTGTTCTGTTTACATGAATAAAACCTTCAATGGTCATACACCCAATGTGAATGGTTTATTGAATCTCGATTGTAGTGATACACATATTCATAATATTGAAGCCAAAAGATGCAAAGTTAATAATGATAGTGCAACTTATTTGTGGCACTGCCATTTGGGTCATATTGGTGTAAAGCGCATGAAGAAACTCCATACCGATGGGCTTTTGGAATCACTTGATGCTTGCGAACCATGACTCATGGGCAAGATGACTAAGCCTCCATTCTCTGGAACAATGGAGCGAGCAACAGACTTGTTGCAAATAATACATACTGATGTATATGGTCCGATGAGTGTTGAGGCTCGCGACGGGTATCATTATTTTCTTACCTTCACAGATGATTTGAGCAGATATGGGTATATCTACTTGATGAAACATAAGTCTGAAACATTTAAAAAGTTTAAATAATTTCAGAGTGAAGTGGAAAATCATCATAACAAGAAATTAAAGTTCTATGATCTGATCGTGGAGGAGAATATTTGAGTTACGAGTTTGGTCTTCATTGGAAACAATGCGGAATAGTTTCGCAACTCACGCCACCCGGAACACCACAACATAATGGTGTGTCCGAACATCGTAACCGCACTTTATTAGATATGGTGCGATCTATGGTGTCTCTTACTGATTTACCACTATCGTTTTGGGGTTATGCATTAGAGACAGTTGCTTTCACATTAAATAGAGCACCATCTAAATCCGTTGAGACGACACCATATGAACTATGGTTTGGCAAGAAACCTAAGCTATTGTTTCTTAAAGTTTGGGGTTGCGGTGTTTATGTGAAAAAGTTTCAACCTGATAAACTCAAACCCAAATTGGAGAAGTGCGTCTTCATAGGATACCCAAACGAAACTGTTGGGTACACCTTCTATCACAGATCCAAAGGCAATATCTTTGTTTCTAAGAATGGATCCTTTCTAGAGAAGGAGTTTCTCTCGAAAGAAGTGAGTGGGAGGAAAGTAGAACTTGATGAGGTAATTGTACCTGCTCCCGAATTGGAAAGTAGTTCATCACAGAAATCAGTTCCATTGATTCCTACACCAATTAGCGAGGAAGCTAATGATGATGATCATGAAACTTCAGATCAAGTTACTACCAAACCTCATAGGTCAACCAGAGCATGTTCCACGCCAGAGTGGTACGGTAATGCTGTTGTGGAAGTCATGTTACTAGACCATGACGAACCTATGAACTATGAGGAAGCGGTGATGAGCCCAGATTCCGTGAAATGGCTTGAGGCCATGAAATCTGAGATGGGATCCATGTATAAGAACAAAGTGTGGACTTTGGTGGACTTGCCCGATGATCGACAAGCCATTGAGAATAAATGGATCTCCAAAAGGAAGATGGACGCTGATAGTAGTGTTACTATCTACAAAGCTCGACTTGTCAAAAAGTTTATTGACAAGTTCAAGGTGTTGACTATGATGAGTTTTTTCTCACTCGTATCGATGCTTAAAGTCTGTCCGAATCATGTTAGCAATTGCCACATTTTATGAAATCTGGCAAATGGATGTCAAAACTGCATTCCTTAATGGATTTATTAAAGAAGAGTTGTATATGATGCAACCAGAAGGTTTTGTCAATCCTAAAGGTTCTAACAAAATGTGCAAGCTCCAGTGATCCATCTATGGACTGGTGCAAGCATCTCAGAGTTGGAATATATGCCTTGATGTGTTGATCAAAGCATATAGTTTTATACAGACTTGTGGTGAAGCCTGTATTTACAAGAAAGTGAGTGGGAGCACTACAGCCTTTCTGATAAGTATATGTGAATGACATATTGTTGATCGAAAATGATGTAGAATTTTCTGGAAAGCATAAAGGAATGTTTGAAAGGGTTTTTTTAAAGAAAAACCTTGGTGAAGCTGCTTACATATTGAGCATCACGATCTATAGAGGTAGATCAAGACGTTTGATAATTTTTTCAATGAGTACATACCTTGACAAGATTTTGAAGTAGTTCAAAATGGAACAATCAAAGAAGGAGTTATTTCTTGTGTTGCTAGGTGTGAAGTTGAGTAAGACTCAAAACCCGACCACGGCAGAAGATAGAGAGAGAATGAAAGTCATTCCCTGTGCCTCAGCCATAGGTTCTATAAAGTATGCCATGCTATGTACCAAACCTATTGTATATCCTGCCCTGAGTTTAGCAAGGGAGTACAATAGTGATCCAGGAGTAGATCACTGGACATTGGTAAAAATTATCCTTAAGAGTACTAAGGAAATATTTCTCGGTTATGGAGGTGATAAAAAGTTCGTCGTAAAGAGTTACGTCGATGCAAGCTTTGACACTGATTTGGATGACTCCGAGTCTCGATCTGGATACATATTGAAAGTGGGAGCATTTAGCTAGAGTAGCTCCGTGCAGAGCATTGTAGACATAGAAATTTGCAAATACATACGGATCTGAATGTGGTAGACCCGTTGACTAAACTTCTCTCATGAGCAAAACATGATCACAGCTTAGTACTCTTTGGGTGTTAATCACATGGTAATGTGAACTAGATTATTGACTCTAGTAAACCCTTTGAGTGTTGGTCACATGGCGATGTGAACTATGGGTGTTAATCACATAGTGATGTGAACTATTGGTGTTAAATCACATGGCGATGTGAACTAGATTATTGACTCTAGTGCAAATGGGAGACTGAAGTAAATATGCCCTAGAGGCAATAATAAAGTTGTTATTTTATATTTCCTTATATCATGATAAATGTTTATTATTCATGCTAGGATTGTATTAACCGAAAACTTAGTACATGTGTGAATACATAGACAAAGAGAGTGTCACTAGTATTCCTCTACTTGACTAGCTCATTAATCAAAGATGGTTAAGTTTCCTAGTCATAGACATGAGTTGTCATTTGATGAACGGGATCACATCATTAGAGAATGGTGTGATTGGCTTGACCCATTCCGTTAGCTTAGCACTTGATCATTTAGTATGTTGCTATTGCTTTCTTCATGACTTATACATGTTCCTATGACTATGAGATTATGCAACTCCCGAATACCGGAGGAACACTTTGTGTGCATCAAACGTCACAACGTAACTGGGTGATTATAAAGATGCTCTACAGGTGTCTTTGATGGTGTTTGTTGAGTTGGCATAGATCGAGATTAGGATTTGTCACACCGATTGTCGGAGAGGTATCTCTGGGCCCTCTCGGTAATGCACATCACTATAATCCTTGCTAGCAATGTGACTAATGAGTTAGTTGCGGGATGATGCATTACGCAATGAGTAAAGAGACTTGCCGGTAACAAGATTGAACTAGGTATTAAGATACCAACGATCGAATCTCGGGCAAGTAACATACCGATGACAAAGGGAACAACGTATGTTGTTATGCGGTTTGACCGATAAAGAGCTTCGTAGAATATGTGGGAGCCAATATGAACATCCAGGTTCCGCTATTGGTTATTTACCAGAGACGCGTCTCGGTCATGTTTACATAGTTCTCGAACCCGTAGGGTCCGCACGCTTAACGTTCGGTGACGATCGGTATTATGAGTTTACGTGTTTTGATGAACCGAAGGTAGTTCGGAGTCCTGGATGTGATCGCGGACATGACGAGGAGTCTCGAAATGGTTGAGACATAAAGATTGATATATTGGACGGCTATATTCGGAGACCAGAAATGTTCCGGATGATTTTGGAGAAAACCGGAGTGCGGGAGGGTTACCGGAACACCCCCCCCCCCGGGGGGGGGGGGGAACTAATGGGCCTAGATGGGCCGTAGTGGAGAGAGAGAGGGGCGGCCAGGGCAGGCCGCGCGCCCCCTCCCCCTTGAGTCCGAATTGGACTAGGAGGGGGGCGGCGCCCCCCCTTTTCCTTCCCCTCTCCCACTCCTTCCTTCTCCCTCCTAGTAGGACTAGGAAAGGAGGAATCCTACTCCTACTAGGAGGAGGATTCCTCCCCTCCTTGGCGCGCCATAGGGCCGACCGGCCTCCCCCCTTGCTCCTTTATATACGGGGGCAGGGGGCACCCTAGAACACACAAGTTGACATTGTCTTAGCCATGTGCGATGCCCCCCTCCACCATAATCCACCTCGGTCATATCGTTGCAGTGCTTAGGCAAAGCCCTGTGCCGGTAACTTCATCATCACCGTCAACACGCCGTCGTGCTGACGAAGCTCTCCCTCGACACTCAGCTGGATTGAGATTTTGTGGGACGTCACCGAGCTAAACGTGTGTAGATCACGGAGGGGCCGTACTTTCGGTACTAGGATCAGTCGGGTTGTGAAGATGTACGACTACATCAAGCGCGTTGTCATAACGCTTCCGCTTTTGGTCTATGAGGGTACGTGGACAACACTCTCCCCTCTCGTTGCCATGCATCACTTAGATGGATCTTGTGTGTGCGTAGGAATTTTTTTCAAATTACTGCGTTCCCCAACAATTGCACCAAAGGTTACTGAAGAGATGAATGAAGCACTATGTAAACCATATACAGAGGAGGAAATATCCAATGCATTATTCCAGATCGGGCCGTTGAAGGTGTCGGGTAGTGATGGATTCCCGGCCAGGTTTTATCAACGAAACTGGGCTATTCTTAAGAAGGAAATCGTGGCTGTAGTTCAAGATTTCTTCATCTCCGGGATTATGCCCGAGGGGGTTAATGACACAACGATTGTGTTGATCCCTAAAGTACCTCATCCTAAGGAACTAAAGGACTTTCAGCCCATCAGCTTGTGTAACGTGGTTTATAAGATCGTGTCGAAGTGCATGGTGAATAGGCTCCGCCCTCTTCTCACGGAGCTTATATCTGAAAATCAGAGTGCGTTCATCCCTGGTAGGCTCATATCTGACAATTCTATTATTGCATTCAAGTGTATCCATCACATTTCAGTTTGTCAGGGATCCGTCAAATGCTCTGTGTGCTTATAAACTCGATTTATCAAAGGCCTATGACCGTGTGGATTGGGTTTTCTTGGAGAAGGCACTATCCAAGTGGTGATTTTCCGAACAATGAATCTCACGAGTCATGGCGTGCGTGACCTCAATGAAGTACGCCATCAAATTTAATGGCAAGCTGTTGGAGGCCGTCTCGCCCTCAAGAGGCCTCCGCCAAGGTGACCCGTTATCCCCCTTCCTCTTCCTTTTTGTAGCCAATGCTCTCTTTGATCTCATCAATAAGGCTATGGGGGAAGATGGACTGCAAGGGGTCAAGATCTGTAGAGGTGCTCCTGTCATCTCAGATCTTCTGTTCACAGATGGTTCCCTCCTGTTTTTCCATGCTTCGGAGCAGCAGGCTCTGTTGGTTAAAGGTGTGTTGAACACGTATTCTGCGGCGAGTGGACAATTGATCATCCCGTCGAAATGTTCCATCCTTTTCTCGGAGAACTACGAACCAAGTGTGTCTCAGGAGGTAAGAAATGTGTTGGAGATTACACAAGAAGTCTTCGGGGCCTAGTATTTGGGGCTTCCAGTCCCAAAGGGACAAATTCATAAAGGAAATTTTGAAACTATCCAAGAGAGGCTGCGGAAGAAGCTCATAGATTGGAGTGAGCAATATGTATCATCAGGTAATAAGGAGATTCTAATAAAAGTCATAGCCCAAGCCATCCCAACCTATGTTATGAGTGTATTCAAACTACCAGCCTCGGTATGTGATGAGTTGACACGTATGATACGCCAATACTGGTGGGGCGTGGAGGACGGGAAGAGAAAGATGGCCTGGATGAGTTGGGACAAATTGAGACTGCCTAAACCTATGGGCGGCATGGGTTTTAGGGATATGAGATCCTTTAACCAAGCATTGCTTGCCAAACAAGCTTGGCGGCTGTTGGATACGCCAGAGAGTTTGTGTGCTCGGCTGTTAAAGGCGAAATACTTTCCTTCTGGCCACTTGTTGGATACGGTATTTTCTGGCAATGGATCTTCAGTGTGGAAAGGAATTTTGCATGTCCTTGTTCTGCTCAAGAAAGGAGTGATTTGGAGGGTGGGGAATGGGACTGAGATCCGCACTTGGAGGGATCCTTGGATCCCCAGACCATCGTCATTCCGTCCTATCACACCAAAAGGTAACTGCAGACTAAACCGTGTTGCTGATTTTATTGATGACAACGGTGCATGGCGAGCTGATCGACTAAGAGAGTTTTTTTGGCCTATGGATGTGGACTACATTCTAAAAATCAGAACCTTGCCCCGACAACGTGGTGACTTTCTGTCTTGGTTCCCGGAGAAGAGCGGTGCTTTCTCGGTAAAGAGTGCTTATAAGCTGGCTACATGCGATCACAATGTGAATTTCGCCAGTGTTCTTCTAGCGCCAACCCAGCAGGGACTCGATCATTGTGTAACCTGGTCTGGTCGGCTAAAGTGCCTCAGAAAATGAAGATTACCGCCTGGAGGGTGGTGACGGGAACACTAGCTACGCAACAATGCAAGAACTTTCGATACTTGGGCACGCGCTCCCAATGTCCGCTCTGTGGGGTGGAGGTGGAGAGTACCTTTCATTCATTGATAGCTTGCACTCATGCGAGAACCCTGTGGGTGAACATGCGCAGACGCTGGCCGCTCCCAAGCGATGATCTTCTCGTCGACACCGGCATGGAATGGCTAATGCTCCTGCTTAGCTCGTGCTCGGATGCAGTCCGAGATATGGTAATCATGCTGATTTGGCGCATTTGGCACATTCGTAATGAAATTTACCATGGCAAGGAGGCACCACCTGTGCTGGCCTCGGTGGAGTTTCTGGACAGTTACTACAAATCAATCAACCTCACTGGCAAGTTTTCATCAACATGATATTATCAATGGGAAAATGCCAACGATCTCCATTGAAGCACCATGTCTTAAGGATCCAGTTCCTATGCTGCCTTGGCCGGCTCCGGCGTAGGGCATGGTGGCCTTGTCTATTGACGGCTCGTACCACCCGGAGGATCGGACAGCGGCAGTTGGAATGGTCTTAAGGAACAGCGAAGGGGTGATCTTGTTTGCGGCTTATCGCTATATCTTTCACTGTAACGATCCGCTGGAGGCTAAACTTCATGCAATGATGCAAGGTATGGGCCTTGCCATCCAACATTCGAACTGCCCTGTGGTGGTACAGTCTGACTCCTCTCAAGCGCTGTCGTGCTTGACCTCGGGTGCATTGCGGCGATCTGCATATGGCCATTTAGTCTTGGAGATTTTACACTTACCTGGTATTAGGGAGTTTTTACCTGAGAAACTTTGTCGTTCTCAGAATAGAGTTGCCGATCGTTTGGCGAAGTATGGCCGTACAGAGCGTGCCACCGCTGTTTGGCTTTGCGCGGCTCCAACATGTATCGAGGACTTGTGGCCTCTCGACTATAACTCCATGAATTTGCAATAAAGCTCCCTTTACCCCCGCAAAAAAATGTTAAACCTTTTTGTAAAACCTGATGCACATGCACTAAAACGGGTGGAGTATCGTATTACACGGGCCTTTCTAAACATTGGCGTGTTCCATATGAACGATAATACTAGTATATCTTTTACGCTGTTACAAAGTTCTTTCGAATTACTCCCTAGTACTCCCTCTATCCCAAAATAAGTATTTTGGGACGGAGGGAGTATATAAATTTTTTTTGAACATCAATACAGACATAAGCGCTCATATACACGCGCATATACTCACCCCTATGAACGCACACACGCATACCCTACCCCTATGAGCACCTCCGAAAGACTGAGCCGGCATATCATCTTGAGATTTACGAAGTCACCGCAGACGCCTCGTCATCGACGGGAACGTCTCGTACCACTGAATGCGCATCGCCGGAAATCTTGAAATAAATTCAGGAATAAATGCGAGCATCAGGATTTGAACCCTGGTGAGCTGAGGATACCACAGTCCCTCTAACCATCCAACCATATAATTGAGGATGGACAATTGGGTAAGAAACGCCAAACTAGCAGGTAGCCTTAACCGCAGCGTGTGTGTGTGTGGAGGAAAGTCCAAAGACCGTCCGCGTAGCTGTTCAGGGGCATGTCAACCCGCCTGACTTTCTACGAACACAGGGTGTACAGTTTAACTGAAGAGCTTAATTTAGGACTAGATGCAGCGTTAGCTAACGGGACCCGTGTACTTCTTACGCCGTAATTAGTGGTCTGGCACGATGCCACCTAACCGGCTGGATCCCCATCTTGCATCTGATTCTACATTCCAGAACTGATAACTCAATCATGCATCTTGAGGTTGACTTCGACGTTCCAGAACTGATAATTCAATCATTCATCTTGAGGTTGACTTCGACGTGCTGCATGGTAGCGTGGAGCTTGATCAAGTTAGCGCCTCCCGCTCCGTTTCTTCTTCTGAAAAAGCAATCGTCCCAAGACCCTAACGAATTGAACAAGCAGTGGACTAGAGAGCTTGATATTCCATTCCTAAGTCGGTTGAGCTTGTATATTAAGTTTGGACTAGCTTTTGGTTTATAAAATGTGTAACTGTTCAGGTACCCATCAGATGAAAACAAAATAAAGTCCAATATCATCGTCTTAAATTAACTATCAGACATCTTAAAAAAGAGGTCACCCGTGTCTGCCTACACATGGGGAAAACCTCACCGCCGCTCGAAGGCCCTCTCCCCCCCCCCCCCCCGCTACACCGTCACCGGTCCCGACGGCCATAGACCTGCGCTCTCCAGTGCCCGGGAATGGGACGGGCGGGGCGGCCTCGTCCTCCTTCCCCGCGCCAAAGCCCCGCCAACCCTCGATCTGGTGGGGGGCTCCTCAACCAACGTCACCCTCCCGCGCCGCTGCCGGGGGGGGGGGACCGACCGGCCAGCGAGGGCGCACCACTCCCGGAGCTGGTGTCGGTGAGGTCTCTCTCCCTCCCCCCCCCCCCACGCGCAGAGGTCGCCATCGCCGCTCAGAGGAGGCCATCACGTAGCTCCTCCAACTATTGCAATTCGTCTTCCTATCTGATGCGGCAGTGCGGCCACACCCATGATGCTCCTCCATGACACGTCTCTTCTTCCTGGCGGTGCGACCTCCTTGTGCAGTTTTGGTGGAGAAGGGCGATGCTTTTTGGGTGTAGGTGGCTGGGCTAGCCGGGGTTTGGTCCTGCCCCGACGCAGACCACACTTCGTCTCTGAGCGGCGATGACGACCTCTGCGTGTGTTTGGTCATGGTGGTCTCTCTCGACAGTCGGTCAAAGCTTTGCGGTGGATCCCCGTCGACACCACCCCGGTCCCGACGGCCATAGGCCTGCACTCTCCAGTGTCCGTGGGCTGTTGGTGCTCTGCTGGTGTGGAATTTCGGCCTCGACGCTTTGGTAGCTCTGTCCCTTCCAGCTACTTCGGCTTGTCGGTGTTCCCGCGATCATGTCTCTCGCAACCTAGATTTGCGTCCCCTTCCGATTCCTGGCTTGTTGGCAGCGTCGGCCACCACCATCCCTTCGCACCAGCTCTCTGCCCGCTGCCTTCCCGACCCTGTCCACCCACACGCCATGTAGGCTCCAAAGCTCGCGTTTTTCGGCGGTGGCAGGTGGAGACCTACCTTGCCCCCTTCTGTGGTGGCGATCGTCTGGCATGCTAACTTCATCTTCGGATCTTTATCTGGTGGCAATGGGATTGCTCGGACTAAGGCCTGGTGAAATTCTTGCTCGGCTTGCCGATGCTGGCAGCGGCGACACTTGCGAGTGTCGTTTCCCTTCTTGAAGGCGCTGCCATAGCCTTTATCCGTGCCACTCTTCTAGTATCGGAGGAAACCCTAGCTCCGGTTCTCCGGATTGGATGGCAGTGGCGTATGTTGTTCCCATTCTTGAAGGCGCTGTCTTGTTAGCTCGCGGCGTCCCCGATGTTGGATTTGAAGATGTTTGACATCTTGCTAGTTTAGCTTGCCTCCCTAGTTCTAGGCTTAGTGGGTTTAGTTGTGTCTTTTTCTTGTTTGGGATGAGCATCCCTTGTTCCTTTGCTCTGGGTTCCATGCTCATGCCTTCCTGCGTTCATGTCATGATTTTTAACCCTCCTCTGCACTCAATTCTCTTTCTTCTATCAATGAAATGATACGCAAGCTTTGCGTATATTCGCGAAAAAAGCTTAAAAAGAAACAAATAAAACCCCTGACTTCTACATCCATCTTCACCCTCATGCATTTCCAGTGGGCTATATTAGCAATACACTACTCCCTCGGACCCATATTAATTGACGTTGGTTTAGTATAGTTACTATGCGTCGGAGGGAATACTATATTTAAACCTTATAAACTATGCAACCTCACTCGAGACCAAAGAGCACCTCGGCAACATGCCATGATAGATCGACTATTTCCTCTTACACAACTTTTTTTGCCTTCAATTTTATTTACTCTTGTGGTTGTTCCATAGGCAGCTGACTATGGACCTACCATTTCGTGGTTCCACAAATCATAGGTGGATCGTGAAGTTTGTTGATGCCTAGAGAATTACAGATCGGGTGAAAGCCCTAGCCCCCTGAGGGAGTCCTGGATTAGGGGGTATCCGGACAGCCGAACTATATACATCGTCCGGACTATTGAAGCGTGAAGATACAAGACTCAAGACTCCGGCTCGTGTCCGGATGGGACTCTCCTTTGCGTGGAAGACAAGCTTGGCGATCCGGATATTATATTTCCTTCCTTGTAACCGACTCCATGTAAACCCTAGCCCTCTCCGGTGTCTATATAAACCGGAGAGGTTGGTCCTTAGAAGGCCGATCACAATTACAGTCATACCATCATAGGCTAGCTCTCAGGGTTTAGCCTCTATGATCTCGTGGTAGATCTACTCTTGTACTACTCATATCTTCAATATTAATCAAGAAGGAAGTAGGGTTTTACCTCCATCGAGAGGGCCCGAACCTGGGTAAACATTGTGTCCCTTGCTTCCTGTTACCATCAGCCTAAGACGCACAGATCGGGACCCCCTACCCGAGATCCGCCGGTTTTGACACCGACATTGGTGCTTTCATTGAGAGTTCCTCTGTGTCGTCGTCGTAAGGCTCGATGACTCGTCTCGTTGTCAACGACGACATCACCTCTGGGGGAGCGCTGGCTGTAGGCCAAACTCTCTGACTTGGCGGCTTCATTATGGCCGCCCCATCGGCTGTCGCACCAACGATGGCCTCTCGGGTCGTCACGCATAACCTTCACATCAATTCGGAGCTTGCCGAAAAGATGGATCCGATTGAGCTCTCCTCCCTTAATGAGCTCTTAGATCGCATCGCCGCTTTGGGAGTCGCTACGGACTATGACCGGATTGGGCTTAAACCCGACCAAAGGGACATTAGATCCCCGCCGGCCACCCATGAGATAGCGGTAGTGGAGGAACCACACACGGGTTGCCCCTCAACTTTGAGGACGAATTATGTCCGGATCACCGAACTCAGTGAGCCGAACACCTACTCAAAGGAAGACATGACCCGGGTCCCGGACTTAGAATCGAGCATTGGGCCGAAGGGATTGGGTAACACTCCGGATCCCGAACTGTCAAGCTCGGAGCCTCCCATGCCCCCGGGTGTTAGATCGGATCAAAATCTGGATTCAGCCAATGACACTCGCTCGGACTTAAACCGTCTCTCCCGCATCAGGCAAGAGCCCCAGGAGACGGTACACCGTTACTGGGCCAGATTCCTCCTTGCGCTTAACAAGGTCGAGGACTGCCACAAGGAGGACGTAGTCTCACTTTTCTGCAAAAACTGCACGAACAAAGGACTCCTTAATGCTATAAGTCGCCGTGACATAGTACACTTTGCGGACTTGGCAACCATAGTACAGAAGTACTGTGCGATGGAAAGCGCCTGGAAGACCCAAACAGAATTTTGGGATAGTACGGCCCTCACCAGAACCTTTGTCTGAACTAAACGGCCGAGCTCTCGTAAGTCGACCAATTCAATTCCCAAGAAACCAAAACCCGCCCCAGGGCATGGAACCATATTGGAAGAATGGCTCAACGGGCCATGTAAGCTTCACAGTACGCTGGATGCAACACCAATCCATTGCCTTAGGGCATGTTGGATACTCCGGCAGGTAGCAAAAAGTGGCGAGGATCTTCTCGAGAGCCATAAAGTAGAACAACATCCCGCCAAGGAACACAATACGGTACTAACAGTCTTCGAGACCTTCGCCTCAAATAATAGGCGCAAGCGAGCTCATCGAAGCTCCGCTGAAATCTGCCATGTTGCAAAAATAAATCCGTG
The DNA here is from genome assembly GCF_018294505.1 of Triticum aestivum. NCBI lineage: Eukaryota > Viridiplantae > Streptophyta > Magnoliopsida > Poales > Poaceae > Triticum > Triticum aestivum. The sequence continues at coordinate 575,731,392 of NC_057810.1, forward strand.
GAACGACATTGCTATAACTTTCGATGCCAATGACGAACCCCAATTCCAGACCATCCGGGCACCAGCCGCTCTGGTCCTTAGCCCAATAGTGGACGGCTTTCAGCTCACTAAAGTACTCATGGACGGCGGACGCGGATTAAACTTAATCTACGAAGAAACACTCAAGAAGATGGAAATTGATAAAAGCCGCATTGAACAAAGCGGCACAACCTTCAGGGGAATTATCCCTAGTCGGGAAGCATGGTGTGCGGGGAAAATCACACTCGATGTGGTATTCGACACTCCAGAGAATTACAGGTCCGAAGAAATCACATTCCAAGTGTCTCCTTTCAGCAGTGGATACCACGCCCTTCTAGGGCGGGACGCATTTGCAAGCTTTCAAGCTATACCCCATTACGGGTACATGAAGCTTAAAATGCCTGGACCCAATGGAATCATCACTCTAGCTAGTGATCCGGACGTCGCACTCCGCGCCGAAAACAAAACCGAAGCACTAGCCTTGGAAGCATTATCCGAAGCCCTAGCAGCAGAAGAATTAACAACACTGCGCATCACCGTGGACAGGGACGACGTGATACTCGACAAGCGACCCAAGTCCACCTCATTTAAACCCGCAGATGAGATAGTCAAATTCCAAGTCCACCCAACGGACCCCACGAAGACGGCTTCCATTGGGACATAGTTGAGCCCCGCTATGGACGCCACACTGCGAGACTTCTTACGCGAGAATTGGGACATTTTTGCCTGGCACCCATCGGATATGCCAGGCATCCCACGCGGATTGGCCGAACATAGCCTTAACATACTAAAGGGATACAAACCTGTTAAACAGGCCCTAAGGCGATTTTCAGAGCCCAAACGGCAAGCCATTGGGGAAGAGCTAGCCAAGCTACTTGAGGCACGATTCATCAGAGATATCAAGCATCCGGATTGGCTGGCGAACTTGGTAATGGTACCAAAGAAGGACAAATCTTGGCGCCTGTGCGTCGACTTCAAAGACCTCAACAAGGCTTGCCCCAAGGATCCCTTTCCCCTCCCACGCATCGATCAAATCATCGACGCCACAACAGGACACGACTCGTTGTGTTTCCTCGACGCATACTCTGGATACCATCAAATAAAGATGGCAGAGTCCGACCAAGCTGCAACAGCTTTCATAACATCATATGGCCCTTTCGGCTTCAACACTATGCCTTTCAGGCTTAAGAATGCCGGCGCAACCTACCAACGCATGATTCAAACATGCCTGGAAAAGCAAATCGGCAAAACAGTGGAGGCATACGTGGATGACGTAGTCATAAAAACAAGACATGTTGAGACCCTAATAGATGACTTGAGGCTTACGTTCGACAACCTCCGAACATACGACATCAAGCTGAATCCAAAGAAATACATTTTCGGCGTCCCCTCTGGAAAACTGCTGGGCTTCATCGTTTCTAATAGAGGAATTGAAGCTAATCCAGCAAAAATCTGAGCTTTGTCGCAGTTGGCTATACCAACAGACCTCAAACACATCCAGAAACTAGCTAGATGCGTGGCTGCTTTGAGTCGCTTTATCTCCAGGTTAGGAGAAAAGGCATTACCTCTTGACCGCCTTCTTCGGCGCACCGAACACTTCGTGTGGACAGATGCAGCAGCGGCCGGACTCAAAGAAATAAAGACCTTATTGGCCAATAATCCAGTCCTAACAGCGCCAAATATCGGCGAACCTATGCTGCTGTACATAGCTGCAACACATCAAGTTGTAAGCGCAGTACTCGTCGTCGAGCGAGAGATTGACGGATACAAATTCCCGCTACAGAAGCCGGTTTATTACGTATCCACGGTCCTCACCCCATGTAAATCCCGATACCCACACTATCAAAAAATAGCATACGCGGTCTTCATGGCATCCCGAAAGCTACGACACTACTTTCAAGAGTGTTCGATTACGGTGGCCTCCGAAGTACCACTAAATGATATAATAAATAACAGTGATGCCACGGGCTAGATCGCTAAATGGGCCATCGAGCTCCTCCCGTTCGACATAACATACAAGCCTCGGCGGGCTATCAAGTCGCAAGTATTAGCTGACTTTATCGCCGAATGGACGAAAGCCGAACTCCCTAAAGAGTACGGCGCGTACTCTAACTGGATCATGCACTTCGACGGCTCTAAAATGCTGGCCGGATTGGGAGCAGACGTAGTCCTGACATCTCCCACCGGAGACACGGTCCAATACGTCCTCCACATATTATACACAGACTCCAACAATCCAGCCGAATATGAGGCTCTGTTGCACGGTCTTCGGATGGCAGTCTCTATGGGCATTCAACGCCTAGAGGTACATGGGGATTCAAACCTCGCTATATCACAAATAAATAAAGACTTTGATGCCAAGGATCCAAAAATGGCGGCCTACCGTAATGCCGTCCTTAAAATGTCAGCTCGGTTCGAGGGGCTCGAATTCCACCATGTGGCTCGAGAAAACAATCAAGCGGCAGATGTCCTTGCCCGCATCGGCGCTAAACGCGACCCTATCCCACCTAACATATTCCTGGAAAGGCTGTTCAAGCCATCCGTGGTATGGGAAGGGGAGTCCGGCAATACCAGCACGGATCCGAATACATCCCCAGATTCCGAACCATCAGACATAATCGGAGACTCTTGTAACGCCCCAGATACAACTTTCCATATTCGTAACTCCGACTCTTGCCATTTCCGGCTATGTGATTTATTATTTCCTCCGTGGTTGGGTTTTTGTCTGTTGTTTTGCATTTTGTTCTTGTTATGCATCTCGTCTCATGTCATCATCTGCATTTCATCCGCATGTTTTTCAAAACTTGCATCCGTCCGGGTTTCCCTCGTTCTCTCCGCTGTCCGTTCTGAGCCCGACCACACTCGCACGCGCCCGCGGCACCTCCGAAATATATTTTATTAGTGGCATAAAAATGTTCTCGGAATGGGTTGCAACTTGTCATGCGGTCTTATTATAGTAGAGCGCCTGCCAAGTTTCATCACATTCGGAGTCCATTTGATAGCCCAATCGTTAAATATATAGCGGCACCGTTGCCGGTATTATCGTCGGATGTTTTCAGTCTTCGGAAACAGCTACCGGGTTGCACTCCTTCCCTCTAACCTCAACCCAACTCCTCTTCACAGCCCACTAGCCCACCTACCTAACCCCCCTCCGCTCCGGACCGTCCAATCGAGATCGAACGGCTCCAAAACGGAGCAAAACCCCAACCCTAACCCCCTCCTTCTATAAATAGCAGCCCCCCTTCCAAATTTGGCACCCCTAACCCCTCTCCTCCTCGTTTTCGCAGCCTCCTCCCACCTCGGGGGCCGCGCCGCCACCTTCCCCCTCCAAATCCGGCGCCAGCCACCTCACCCGCGCCACTTGTCGCGCCTCCATTGGCTCCGCCACCGTTGACCGCGCCCTCCTCCAACCCCAGGGCACCACGTGTCTCCCCGCAGGCTCCCACTGCCGCAGGCCTGCCCAGGCCCGCGGGAAGCCCCACCGAGCCCATCTGGGCCCGGGTCGGCCCGACCCCGCGCCGCTGCCCGTGCCCCTGTGCCTCGCCCCGATCCAGGGAGGAGAGGAGCTCCTCCCGTTCGCCTCACCGCCGACCGCATCGTCCCGCCGTCTCGTCAACCTCGCTGCCGCGGCTCCATGTCGTCGCCGGTGCCGCGCCTCCCTCTCCCTCCGTCCTTCCGGCGCCCGGCACCGCCACCCTTCTCCTCCCCGTGCCTAGCCGGAGCCCGCCGTCGCCAGCCAGGAGCTCCGCCGTCGTTGATCTGGTTGGGGTCGCCGTCCCCATCCCGAATCTGGTTGGTGCTCGCCCACCGGCGCTGGATCCGGCCTTTTCTCTCGCCCCCTCGCCGCTCCGGCAGCCGGAGACCCCAGCTCCGGCGCCCCTCTTCACCGCAGCGCCGCCAGCCTCCTCGCTCGGGAGGACTCCGACCCCAACGAGCGCCCCGCGTCCGCGTGGGCCTCCCCAGCGCCCCGGCCCAGCGCGCTGACCTCCAGGCCCGCGTCGCCTCTCCATCGGCCCAAGCCGGCCTGCCAGGCCTCCTCCACCGAACCGGCCCAAGGCCCAGGGTGAGCAGCCCCTTGGCCTTTCCTCTATTGGGCTAGTCAGTTTCGGCCCGTATAGTGTTTTTTTTCCTGCCTGCGAGTTTAGCTATTATCCTGTGATTTACCAGTTTTGCAGATTGGACCCTAAACTTCATGCATATAATATCTCTCAAACTGTGCATCGGATTAAAATAATTTATATATGTAAAATGCTTAGAATTTTGTGTAGATTAATAATATGCCATTTTCATCCATGTTTAAAATGTTTAAATTGCTGTTTGCATTAATTTGCATAAATGCCATGCTAAAATGATTTATTTCATAACTAAATAACCATAGCTCCATTTTAAATAAACTTTATATGTAAATGGGGTGGAAAAATGCCTAGATTAACATGGTGCACTTTATGTTGCTGTTTAACAACATTAAAATTGTGTTTAGAGCAGAACAGTACCAAATCCATAATTTGCATATGGGGATTTTCCGGAATTGTTGTTTGTTGTTTCCGGCCTCATTTAAATTTGCCTAGATAGGTAGTTTCATTATGCTTTACCTCTTGCCATGTTTAACAACATTTAATATTGTTTGGTAGCTTAAACGAGATCAACTAAATAACTCGATGTGGTGTTTCGTCAATATGCAACTCGTTGCATATTGAGCTCCACTTAACTTGTAGTATTGTTTGTTGCACTTGCCATGCCATGCCTCATTAAACCGGACATGCATCATACTTGATTGTGCATCATGCCATGATTATGCTTGTGTGTTCACTATGTTGCTTGCTTCTTTTCGGTGTTGCTTCTTAGTTCCGGTAACGTTGCATTCATGAGGATTCGTTCGACTGCTCCAGTTCGTCTTCTTCATGGACTCGTTCTTCTTCCTTGTGGAATTTCAGGCAAGATGACCGCTACCCTGGATCTCACTACTATCATTGCTATGCTAGTTGCTTCGTTCTATCGCTATGCTGCGCTACCTATCACCTGTTTATTCAAGCCATCCCATATTGCCATGAACCTCTAACCTTTGACACCTTTCCTATGCAAACCATTGTTTGGCTATGTTACCGCTTTGCTCAGCCCTCTTATAGCGTTGCTAGTTGCAGGTGAAGTTGAAGATTTCTCCATGGTGGAAAGGATTTTGTTGGGATATCACAATATCTCTTATATTATTAATGCATCTATATACTTGGTAAAGGGTGGAAGGCTCGGCCTTATGCCTGGTGTTTTGTTCCACTCTTGCGGCCCTAGTTTCCGTCATACCGGGGTTATGTTCCCGGATTTTGCGTTCCTTACGCGGTCGGGTGATTTATGGGACCCCCTCACAGTTCGCTTTGAATAAAACTCCTCCAGCAAGGCCCAACATTGGTTTTACCATTTGCCTCACCATCACCTACATTTCCCTTGGGAGTAATTAACCCGAGGGTCATCTTTATTTTTAGCCCCCCCGGGCCAGTGCTTGTCTAAGTGTTGGTCCAAACCGAGCGATGTCCGGCCCCCCTGGGTAACCAGGGTCTATGCCAACCCGTCATCTTGCTCATCCGGTGTGCCCTGAGAACGAGATATGTGCAGATCCTATCGGGATTTGTCGGCACATCGGGCGGCTTTGCTGGTCTTGTTTTACCATTGTCGAAATGTCTTGTAAACCGGGATTCTGAGTCTGACCGGGTCTTCCTGGGAGAAGGTCTATTCCTTCATTGATCGCGAGAGCTTGTCATGGGCTAAGTTGGGACACCCCTGCAGGGTATAATCTTTCGAAAGCCGTGCCTGCGGATATAGGCAGATGGGAATTTGTTAATGTCCGGTTGTAGATAACTTGACACCAGATCTGAATTAAAATGCATCAACCGTGTGTGTAGCCGTGATGGTCTCTTTTCGGCGGAGTCCGAAAAGTGAACATGGTTTATGGGTTATGTTTGACGTAAGTAGGAGTTCAGGATCACTTCTTGATCATTGCTAGCTTCACGACCGTTCCTTTTGCTCTCTTCTCGCTCTTATTTGCATATGTTAGCCACCATGTATGCTTGGTCGCTGTTGCAACCTCACCACTTTACCCCTTCCTTTCCTATTAAGCTTTGCTAGTCTTGATACCCATGGTAATGGGATTGCTGAGTCCTCGTGGCTCACAGATTACTACAACAACAGTTGCAGGTACAGGTTATGCGATGATCATGACGCGAGAGCAATGTTTGCTTGCGTTGAGTTCTTCTTCTGCTTCTTCGATCAGGGGATAGGTTCCAGGTCGGCAGCCTGGGCTAGCAGGGTGGATGTCGTTTGAGTTTCTGTTTGTGTTTCATCCGTAGTCGGATGTTGCTCTCATGTATTGTGATGTTGTATTCGTGTGGCATTGTATGCCTTATGTATGTATCCCCATCTATTATGTAATGTTGATGTAATGATATCCACCTTGCAAAAGCGTTTCAATATGCAGGTCTATCCTTGGTGGGACCTTCGAGTTCCTTTTGGATAGGGTCGCATATTGGGCGTGACAACTCTACCACCGAAATAACATCGTCAGCCCACAAAATAATGGATGTCATCGCCCCGTGGACTGAGCCTTTCTTGGCCTACCTAAATAGGCAGGAGCTCCTTGAAGATCAAAATGAAGCACGCTGCATTGTCCGGCGTTCTAAAGCTTACAAAGTCCATGAAGGGGAACTCTATAATAAAAGTGCGACCGGAGTGCTCCAAAGGTGCATCTCCGAAGAGGAAGGGCGGCAGCTCTTGGCTGAAATCCATGCCGGACTGGGCGGGCACCACGCCGTGGCTCGAGCACTAGTCAGCATGGCCTTCCGTACAGGTTTCTATTGGCCGACGGCCAGAGCAGACGCACAGGACCTTGTCCAACACTGCGTCGGTTGCCAGCTCTTTGCCAATCAGAGTCATATGCCCCCTACCGCTCTCCAAACAATCCCCATAACTTGGCCCTTCGCGGTCTGGGGGCTGGATATGGTTGGACCCCTTAAAGGGGGAAGCCACAAGAAAAATACTTATTGGTCATGGTAGACAAGTTCACCAAATGGATAGAAGCCAAATCAGTGAAAACGGCCGAATCCGGACCAATAATAGACTTTATATCCGGGGTCGTACACCGATACGGTGTTCCCCACAGCATCATCACCGATAATGGCTCAAATTTCACAGCCGATGAAGTGAAAGCTTGGTGCGGCAAAATGGACATTAAGCTCGACTATGCTTCCGTCTACCATCCTCAAACAAATGGCCAGGTCGAACGGGGAAACGGTCTCATCATGAGCGGCATCAAACCCAGACTAGTGCGATCCTTGACAGAGTCGGACACTCATTGGGTCGAGGAGCTCGACTCCGTACTATGGGGGCTGCGGACCACGCCGAATCGCACCACCGGATATACACCATCTTTTTTGGTGTACGGCGCGGAAGCAGTACTACCCTGCGACATAATACATGATTCGCCACGCGTACGCATGTACGAAGAGAAGGAAGCCGAGTTAGATCGGCAGGATAACTTGGATGCACTGGAGGAGGAGTGCGATGTCGCGAAGGCCCGTTCCGCATTCTATCAACAACAGGCTCGACGATACCAAAGAAGAGAAGTGCGGGCCAAAACTTATAGTATTGGCGAGCTCGTTCTACGCTTACTGGAGATGAAGAAGGAAAAGCTCAAACCCAAGTGGGAAGGTCCCTTCGTCATTGACAAAGTTCTCACTGGAGGAGCGTACCGCTTACGTAATGCGGCCGATAACAGACTCGAGCCGAACCCATGGAACGCGGCCAGACTCCGGAGATTCTATGCCTAGCGCCGAACTCAGTGTTCGTCTCCTTATCTCCTCCTTTTTAATTATGCTCCCTCCCTCTTCCTTTCTCGATCTTTTCCTCTTCACACAAAGTATTTAATACAGTACGGACTCCCGAATTATTCCGGCCGCACTATGTGTGTAAGCAATACCTGGGGGCTTCCTATACGGAACCTAAACATAACTTACTCTAAAGGGCTTTTTACCCATCGCACATGTGTTTTCCATGTGTGCCTTTTCTTCACCACTATATGCATCGATATGACTTAAGATGTGGCCAAGCTGGGTTGCCTGGCTCCTGTGTTTATGCCCTACGTTCCTATTAATTCGGCTAGGGCATAAAGGGAGCACCTCTGCGATTGTTACTGCCGGTTCAGCCGGATGTGTACCTCAGACTGGGTGAAGCCGAAAGCTAGTTTTCTTAAGAGAATATTCCGTCGGTGAACAAAAGATGTCTTCGTTTATCATAACATTAAATCCCCAGAAGTTTTGTATCCTGCGCCATGGTTCGCAGTCTGGACATGTGCATTGTCGCATGCTTACCCAGGGAAAGGAACCCTTAACGGAACTATTCTCCCTGGAAGATGTTTCTTACTATCCATGTAATATAACATAACTAGCTGGGTACTTGTCTGTTCAAGCACTTATGACCCCTACGCCTGGTTTCCACGCATACTCCGGTTTTGTATAACCGAGCGGGTATTCGGACACACCCCGGACTGTAGGATCCGGGGGCTGAAGCGAAAAGGTCCGCCATGACAAATGATTTTAATCCGGCTAGGGGCTACTTATGTCCATTGAATTACACAGTCACTTGGACTGACTATATTCCTCCTCTATACCATCCAATAGGCTATCTAGCTTACAATCCTGTTGAGAATACTTCGCGGCCAACGCCACCTGGTCATATACCAGACTCACGGGAATTTCTTGCCCATCTGGCCCTGCCGGTCCGACTTCGGCCATATGGTTCGGGTCCAGCTTGGTGTAGCGCGTTTTCACCATAGCCCATGCTTCCCTTGCACCCTGCCAGCAGGCTGACATCTTCCACAGTCGAAAGCGCCGCTGTGCTCCTTGAAGTATGTCCACAAGCTCCCCCATGCCATTCGGCAGGAAGCTTGATGGCCATAAGGCATGCGCAACACCCTGCATCGCCTGTCGAGCTTGCTCGTGCAGCTGTGAGAGGTCTTGCAGTAAATCGCCTGCAGATGTGGGCATCTCCTCCTCAGGGCGATTCTTCATCATTCCTACAAGCAAAACTATTTCAATATACTTCCTCGCCGAACTATGCTACAGTTCGTCTAGGTACTTACCATAAATGCTGCGGCGAAGCCTTTTGTTCTCCTTTACGGAGTCCGCCAGCTACGCGCGGACGTCTTTCAATTCCATGTCAAGCTGAACATTGGCATCTTGGAGAGTATTCTTCTCCTGCCTAACTTGCGTAAGAATGCGCTCGCCAGCCTTTAGTTGCCTCTGGAGATGCGACTCGTCATCCCTCCTGCCCTCCGGATTTACTCCGGGGTTATCTGGAGAATTTTCTGTTAAACTCGTCATACCAGCCAGTTGCTAACTAGTACATTTTCATACAATTGAGATAAATGTTACCAGATGAGGCCTTCTGGGATTCCTCTAGCTTGGCAACCGTGGCCCTCAGTTGGGTCTTGTACTCCTCTAGCTCCCGAGAAAATTGCTCATTCTTATCTACAAGAACCTGCACATAAATTGATACTTAAAACTGTTGTTCCAACCGTTTCAAGTCTCAGGGGCTACTGCTATACATGCTTATCAAACTTCCTTACCCGTATATCTTTGGTATATTGGTCCGTCGCCCGGGTGAGCCCGCCTTGAGTAGCTCGGATGTATGCGTCTCCCAAATTGAAAGCATTAAATGCCTCTTCGAAAAAGACGTTGTTGCGAAGCACGGCCCGTCGACGCCGATGATTCATGGCGCTCTCTACTTCAGAATTCGTGGCGGAGAGCATATCTGCATCCTCTGTCGGAGGACTATACGGCATCGGCCCTACGTCCGCCTCCTCTCTCGAAGTCGGTTCTGGAGCCCAACTGGTGGAGGCTTTGTTGGCAGGATCCCCGAATATAGTCTGGATACTCCTCTTCCTGGCAGGATGTAAAGGGCGATGTTATACTTCAAATAACAATAATTACATGACATGTTGTTTCCTTACCTCTGTAGAGGCGTGTCGGCCCTAACCCCCTTCCTCTTGAGCCTACCCAATCCGGACACTTGTGACCGATGGGTCCCTAGGGGCTCGGCCCTGCGCTCCGACCGTCGTCTTTGCCAAAACACGACGCGTGAGGGATAAGGCATGACATCAGGAAAGAGTCCTCTTCGGAGGACCGAGTCTTCGGCTTGGCTTACACGCGACGTAGGTAGCAGTCTGGGATAATCGGCAGTAATAGCCACTGAGGCGCCGTCACGGCTCGCCCGATAAAATATCCCGTTGACAAACTCCACGGTCGTATCTGGATCTTCTTTGAGTCCTGGATCTAGGGCCCTTTCAGGGTCCTCTGGCTGCGGGGAAGGGCTAGAGATTCCTTCTACGGCCTTCCTCAGTTCCTACTTGGAAATATCGAGGAAGGTAATCTTAGCGAAAAACGCCATAATAAGTGAAGCAGGAAAATAAACGACGACTTACCCAGATTGGGGGATTGTACATGGAGAATCTGTCCCGCGGTTTGATGTGAAGGAAGTCTTCCTCTTCTCCTTTGTATAAGTCGGACAATATCCTTGCCAAAGAAGTGGCGGAGTCCGGACCCTTACGGCCACAACGGGTGGCATCGTCTTCCCCATTGAAATCCCACATGAGATTGCTCCGATATTGAAGCGGCTGCACTCCCCGCATTATGCATATTGCCATGACCTAGACTATCGTCAGTCCGGACTTGTCTAGTAACTTTATCCCGCTCATCAGGAAATGTATTTCCCTGGTATCCTCTTCTTGGGGGCCTCGGGGGCGCCAGCTTAGACGTGCCCTCGGCGAGCATTACTAAACTTGGGGAGTCCTGTCCGGACTGGATCCGGAAGGGGGACGTCGTCAATATAAAACCACTCTGAAGCCCAGTTCTCTGGTGCCTTCTTGGGAGTGCCGGATAGGTATCCGGTCTCGGTGATACGCCATACTTCGGCCCCGCACTTGACATAGGGACTCTCCCTGGTTGCGGGGGAGAAGGCAGAACAGCTTCTTCCATAAACCGAAATGGGCCTCGCAGCCTAGAAATAGCTCACAAAGGGCGACATACCTGCTATATGTAGTACGGAGGCTGGGGTAAAGTTGTGCAACTGGAGGTCGTAGAACTCCAGGAGCCCACGAAGGAATGGATGAATAGGAAACCCGACGCCCCTTAACAGATGCGGAATGAGGCATATTCGCTCCTCTGGAGACAGATTAGGGGATCTCTCCGCTTGTTCTCCGCCGTTATAGGTGGCTATTCCGGCTCGGACGGGGACCGTGAACGCCGGTGGGAGAAGCCCTTGGGTTTGTAACTTTATCAAACGGCTATGAGAAACTGAACACTCTCCCCAGTCCCCCGGCTTGGGGCAAGGGGAGCGAGCAGAAGAGCTGCGACGACCGGCCATGTTGGAATGGTTTGTTCGGGGCGCTCTGTTGGATGCTTGCTCGAGGGGGAAGAGTGAGGTTTGGATCTGGGAATCCCCGTCTCTTCAAATAGACGGTTAGCCCGAAGGATCGAGGGTGGAAAATGCAAAAATGCCTCGACTCCTCGCATTCGCTCGACACGTGGAAATGATCGTTATTGAGGCACTAAAGCCAAGGAGTACAACATTGATGATATGCCGGACACTGTTCGTCGTAATAGGTACGTTGGAGTATTCGGAGATGGAACCCGCCTTGCAATGCCGAAGATAAGACTGCGCGTCGGACTCACCGTCATTGAAGCCTGGTTCAGGGGCTACTGAGGGAGTCCTAGATTAGGGGGTATCCGGACAACCAGACTATATACATCATCCGGACTATTGAAGCGTAAAGATACAAGACTCAAGACTCCGGCTCGTGTCCGGATGGGACTCTCCTTTGCATGGAAGACAAGCTTGGCGATCCGGATATTATATTTCCTTCCTTGTAACCGACTCCATGTAAACCCTAGCCCTCTCCGGTGTCTATATAAACCAGAGAGGTTGGTCCTTAGAAGGCCGATCACAATTACAATCATACCATCATAGGCTAGCTCTTAGGGTTTAGCCTCTACGATCTCGTGGTAGATCTCCTCTTGTACTACTCATATCTTCAATATTAATCAAGCAGGAAGTAGGGTTTTACCTCCATCGAGAGGGCCCGAACCTGGGTAAACATTGTGTCCCTTGCTTCCTGTTACCATCAGCCTAAGACGCACAGATCGGGACCCCCTACCCGAGATCCGCCGGTTTTGACACCGACACCCCCCCCCCACACACACAAACCAAAAGGAAAACAATGTCACCTCCTCCTACTCTCTTCGTGAACATAGGGTCGTGTGCCAGGCTAGCAGGTTCAAAAAACAGTAAGTCCGCCAGGCCTGCAAGCATAATGATGAAGATTGACGTTGTAGTTTGAACAGAGGGTTAATACAGCCAGTTGAAATTTGAATGTTGAATTGTTGATAGGACGTGAATTCACATGCAAACATTACATGATCTGACGGTATAGAGCATGGGTTCGACTGGACCATGTTTACATAACGCCCCCTCTCAAAGGAGTCTAGGAAACACAAAGGAAGACACAAATAATTGTAAGAGATTACATGGGTGTCTAGGCTTAATCAACAAGGAGAGACAACATTTCTCTGAAGGACGCATTTTTTTAGAAAAGGAGGAAGACCTCCGGCCTCTGCATCTGGACGATGCATACAACCATTTTATTAATTATTAACACAAGACCTTACAAAGTCATACAACAGTAAGACTAAAGCCACCGTCTAAGCAACATCTGTCGCACTCCTATCCAGATGATGAAGGGGTGCTGATAGTCTGGGCTTAATACCGAACAGACCTCGCAACTAAACATAATATCTAAGACCTTAGGTCCCAACCAGGACGCTTGCCGGGTATGGGCACCCAACAGTCCGGTGTGCTCCTCAACTCGGACGCCTGCCGGGTATGAGGCCGCCGTAGCCACCTGCCACCAATCCATCTTCAGTGTTGTACTGCTGCATCTACCTTGCTCGGTCTAGCTGCCGTCGACGCCACCACGACGCCAAACAATGCCACCATCCTGCGCTCGTCCATCATCACACGTCCACCGGCGACACCCCGTTGCTCCATGCTGCTGAGACCCACCGTTGTCGACGTGCCAGATGCCACGCCGCTCCTCCTTCGTGAACACCACCTACTGCCACTGGTCCCATCTCCTCTGCCTACAGTTCCTCTAACCAAGCACCCAAACGCCCCAGGCGGCACCCCAAGAAGAGTACGACACATGCAGTGCCGCCGCCGCCCAATCTAAGGAGATATTGGGTTTTCACCCGGGAATGGGGTCGGGGTAGAGGGCAGGGACCTCGATGGCACCTGCAAGGAGGAGAACAGTGACCCTGGTCCTCGCCACCGTCGGGATGAACGAGTCATCTAGAGTTTTCTCTGGTCCGATGTCACCTCTACCAGCCCCCGTGAACGCACCGAGGCCAACGAGTAAGCCACCCAGTACAGCGGGAGAGAGCCTGCAGCATGAAGGAGATCCACCGGCAACTCACCGCCCGCTCGGTCAAGACGTCGTCCATCCGCCCCCCCTCTCCCGTCCACATCACCCGAGGCCGCCGCCACCGCCTACCGCCATGCAGGCAAGCCCGACGACGGCTGCCAGCGGCAGCGGGGAAGGAGAAGACAGGGAGGCGGGGACCGGCGGCTGATACGTCTCCAACGTATCTATAATTTTTGATTGTTCCATGCTATTATATTATCTGTTTTGAATGATTACGGGCTTTATTATACACTTTTATATTACTTTTGGGACTAACCTATTAACCGGAGGCCCAGCCCATATTGCTGTTTTATTGCGTGTTTCAGTATTTCGAAGAAAAGGAATATCAAACGGAGTCCAAACGGAACAAAACCTTCGGGAGCGTGATTTTTGGGAAGATTATAATCCAGGAGACTTGGAGTGCAAGCCGGGGGGTCATCAAGGAAGCCACGAGATAGGAGGGTGCCCCCCTATAGGGCGCGCCCCTGTCTCGTGGGCCCCTCGAGCCCCCCCCCCCCCCCGACCGACTTCTTTCGCCTATATAAGCCTACATACCCTAAAACCATCAAAGATCAAGATAGATTGGGAGTTCCGCCGCCGCAAGCCTCTGTAGCCACCAAAAACCTCTCGGGGGCCCTTCTCGGCACCCTGCCAGAGGGGGGATCCATCACCGGTGGCCTTCTTCATCATCCCGGTGCTATCCATGACGAGGAGGGAGTAGTTCACCCTCGAGGCTGAGGGTATGTATGAGTAGCTATGTGTTTGATCTCTCTCTCTCGAGTTCTCTCTCGTGTTCCCTCTATGGCATGATCTTGATGTATCCCGATCTTTGCTATTGTAGTTGGATCTTATGAAGTTTCTCCCCCTCTACTCTCTTGTGATGAATTGAGTTTTCCTCTTGAAGTTATCTTATCGGATTGAGTCTTTTATGAGAACACTTGATGTATGTCTTGCCGTGCTTATCTGTGGTGACAATGGGATATCATGTGCCACTTGATGTATGTTTTGGTGACCAACTTGCATGTTCCGCCCATGAACCTATGCATAGGGGTTGGCACACGTTCTTGACTCTCCGGTAGAAACTTTGGGGCATTCTTTGAAGTACTTTGTGTTGGTTGAATAGATGAATCTGAGATTGTGTGATGCATATCGTATAATCATGCCCACGGATACTTGAGGTGACAATGGAGTATCTAGGTGACATTAGGGTTTTGGTTGATTTGTGTCTTAAGGTGTTATTCTAGTACGAACTCTTGCATAGATTGATTCGAAAGAATAACTTTGAGGTAGTTTCGTACCCTACCATAATCTCTTCATTTATTCTCCACTATTAGTGGCTTTGGAGTGGCTCTTTGTTTCATGTTGAGGGATTGTTATATGATCTATCTATGTTATTATTGTTGAGAGAACTTGCACTAGTGAAAGTATGAACCCTTTGCCTTGTTTCCTATCATTGCAATACCGTTTACGCTCACTTTTATTGCTTGCTACCTTGCTGTTTTTATAATTTCAGATTACAAATACCTTCATCTACCATCCATATTTCACTTCTATCACCATCTCTTCGCCGAACTAGTGCACCTATACAATTTACCATTGTATTGGGTGTGTTGGGGACACAAGAGACTCTTTGTTATTTGGTTGCAGGATTGTTTGAGAGTGACCATCTTCATCCTACGCCTCCTACGGATTGATAAACCTTAGGTAATCCACTTGAGGGAAATTTGCTACTGTCCTACAAACCTGTGCACTTGCAGGCCCAACAACGTCTACAAGAAGAAGGTTGTGTAGTAGACATCAAGCTCTTTTCTGGCGCCGTTGCCGGGGAGGCTAGGTAAACGGTACTCACACCCCGTCAACTAAGCTCTTTTCTTTTTGGCGCGGTGATTGCTTGAAGGTATATCTTTATATCTTGCAATTGAATCTTTTTGTTTCTTGTTTTATCACTAGTTTAGTTTATAAAAGAAAATTAAAAAAATGGAGTTGAGTTTGTCTCATACGCTTCGTCTTTTTAATATCTTTCATGAGAATGATGGTAAGGAAACTTGTGCTCAAGTTCTAGAAGAAGAATGCATTAGAATGTTTGGTACTAGATTTTTGAATGATGAGCATGATTGCAATGTTGTTAGTATGAATTACTTGAATATCCATGATGCTAATGATATGCAAAGCCACAAGCTTGGGGATGCTATGTTTGATGAATATGATATTTTTTGTCCCCCAAGTTTTGATGAGAATATTTATTATGATGAAAGCATGCTCATATTTATGATGATTATATTGATGAAAGTGGGTTTGGAAGAGTGTCAACTTTAGGTAGTATTGATCCCACTATTTTGGAGGACATTGAATCCTATTATGATGAATATGAAAGTGGATTTGGAAGAGTGTCAACTTTATTTAGTGATGATTCCACTATTTCGGAAGAGGTTTCAATTGATTATGAGAACAAAGTTGCTATCTATGATGATTATTGTGATGACTTGTATGCTATTAGGAATAATGATAACCATGAAACTTGTCATCATGATTTTAATTTTCAATTGGATTATGCCTCACATGATAATTATTTGTTGAGTTTGCTCCCACTACTATTCATGAGAAGAAATTTGCTTATGTGGAGAGTAGTAAATTTTCTATGCTTGTAGATCATGAAAAGAATGCTTTAGGTGATGGTTATATTGTTGAATTCATTCATGATGCTACTGAAAATTATTATGAGAGAGGAACATATGCGTGTAGGAATTGCAATAATGTCAAGTTTCCTCTCTATGTGCTGAAAATTTTGAAGTTATGCTTATTTTGCCTTCCTATGCTAGTTGATTATTGTTCCCATAATTTGTTTGGTCACAAAATCCCTATGCATAGGAAGTGGGTTAGACTTAAATGTGCTAGTCATATTCTTCATGATGCTCTCTTTATGTTTCAATTCTTATCTTTTGTGTGAGCATCATTGTCATCATCATGCCTAGCTAGAAAGGCATTAAAGAAAAGCGCTTGTTGGGAGACAACCCAATATTTATACTTACTGTTTTTGTGTGCTCACATGATTATTCTACTGTAGTAATCATGTTATATAGCTTTTGTTTCAATAAAGTGTCAAGTAGAACCTTTGGGAAGACTTGCGGGGAATCTATATGATCTTGCTGTAGAAAACAGAAACTTTAGCACTCACGAGAATAGCTGCCATGTTTTACTGGAGAGTGCTTTTAGGTTGATTCTTTTTGCAGATGATTAATATAAAAATTCCTCAGGTCCACCAGTTTATTTCATAATTTTTGGGGTTCCATAAGTATACGTTTGACACATATTACTACAGACTGTTCTGTTTTTGACAGATTCTGTTTTCATTGTGTTGTTTGCTTATTTTGATGAATCTATGGCTAGTATGTAAGGGTATGAACCATAGAGAAGTTATAATACATTAGATATTACACCAATATGAATTTAGAATGAGTTCATTACAGTACCTAAGTGGTGATTTATTTTCATATACTAACAGAGCTTACGAGTTTTGTTTTGAGTTTCGTGTTGTGAAGTTTTCATGTTTTGGGTAAGGATTCGATGGACTATGGAATAAGGAGTGTAAAGAGCCTAATCTTGGGGATGCCCAAGGCACCCCAAGGTAATATCCAAGGACAACCAAGAGCCTAAGCTTGGGGATGCCCCGGAAGGCATCCCCTCTTCCGTCTTCATTCATCGGTAACTTTACTTGGAGCTATATTTTTATTTGCCACATGATATGTGTTTTGCTTGGAGCGTCATTTTCTTTTGTTAGTATTTGCTTGCTGTTATTTAGATTAATGACTTGCATCTTTAGTTTCAATAAAAATGTCAAGGATAGCCTTTACCATACTTATTTTGCTAGTATACATGTTGCTGATTGAAAACATAAAGTTTACAGCTGTTGCAAAAACTCCCTAGAAAATTCAGAGAGAGATATAATGTTGAATCTTATTTTGCTAGTACCTAAGTCAGGGAAGTATTCATACTCTTGCATTCTTTACAGACTGTACTGTTTTGGCAGAT
The DNA here is from genome assembly GCF_018294505.1 of Triticum aestivum. Classification (NCBI taxonomy): domain Eukaryota; kingdom Viridiplantae; phylum Streptophyta; class Magnoliopsida; order Poales; family Poaceae; genus Triticum; species Triticum aestivum. The sequence goes on from NC_057810.1 coordinate 575,748,937, forward strand.
TGCTGTTATGGTTGCATTGTTTGCATATGTTTGCTTGTTTAATGATTCTATTTGAGGATAGGAGTGTTAAATATGCAGAGACATTTAGTATGAAATGTTGAATAATAATCTTAGTGATTTCTTACAGTAGAAAAATGATAAGGTTTTGCATTGGTTTATACTAACCTATCTCACGAGTTCTTGTTGAGTTTGTTGTGAATGAAGCTTTTGAAAAAAAGAGAAACCGTGATATGAAAGGAATTAAGGAGACACAAAAGCTCAAGATTGGCGATGCCCAAGGCACCCCATGATAATATTTCAAGAAGTCTCAAGCATCTAAGCTTGGGGATGCCCCGGTAGGCATCCCACCTTTCTTCTTCAACAACTATCGGTTAGTATCGGTTGAACCTAAGTTTTTGCTTCTTCACATGAGTTGTGCTATCCTTGCAATGTCATTTTGTTTTGCTTTGCTTGATGCTTGAATACAATACTAAGATCTGAAATTCTTTAATGGGAGAGAGTCTTCACATAGTTGCATAATTATTTAGCTACTCATTGATCTTCACTTATATCTTTTGGAGTAGTTTGTCGTTTGCTCTACTGCTTCCCTTATATCTTTTTAGAGCACGGCGGTGTTTTTATTTTGTAGAAATTAATAAACTCTCATGCTTCACTTATATTATTTTGAGAGTCTTAAACAGTATGGTAATTTGAATGAAAACTATCATAGAAGTGAATTGGATGCTATGATCAACTTGGTACTTGATAATTGTTTTGAGATAGGGAGGTAGTGATATTAAAGTCATGCTAGTTGGGTGATTATGAATTTAAAGAATACTTATGTTGAAGTTAGCAAGTCCCGTAGCATGCACGTATGGTTAAAGTTGTGTAACAAATTTGAAACATGAAGTGTACCTGGCTTGTGCATCCTTATGAGTGGCGGTCGGGGACGAGCGACGGTCCTTTCCTACCAATCTATCCCCCTAGGAGCATGTGCTTAGTGCTTGGTTTTTGATGAATTCGAAATTTTTGCAATAAGTATATGAGTTATTTTGACTAATGTTGAGTCCATGGATTATACGCACTTTTACCTTTCCATCATTGCTAGCCTCTTCGATACCGTGCATTGCCCTTTCTCACCTTGAGAGTTGGTGCAAACTTCGCCAGTGCATCCAAACCCCGTGATATGATATGCTCTATCACACATAAACCTCCTTATATCTTCCTCAAAACAGCCACCATACCAACCTATTATGGCATTTCCATAGCCATTCCAAGATATATTGCCATGCAACTTTCCACCGTTCCGTTTATCATCATCATGACATACATTACTTTTGTCATATTGCCATTGCATGATCATGTAGTTGACATTGTATTTGTGGCAAGGCCACCATGCATTATTTTTTATACATGTCACTCTTGATTCATTGCACCATCCCGGTACACCGCCGGAGGCATTCATATAGAGTCATATCTTGTTCTAGTTTTGAGTTGTAATTCATATGTTGTAATCAATAGAAGTGTGATGATCATCATTATTAGAGCATTGCCCAAAAAGAAAAAAAAAGAAAAAAAAGAAGAAAGGCCAAAAGAAAAAAAAGAAAGGCCCAAAAAAGAAAAGAAAAAGAAAAAAAAGAAAAATAAATAAAGAAAAAGGGCAATGCTACTATCTATTTTTCCACACTTGTGCTTCAAAGTAGCACCTTGTTCTTCATGTAGTGAGTCTCATATATTGTGCTTCAAAGTAGCACCATGTTTTTCATATAGAGAGTCCCATATGTTGTCACTTTCATATACTAGTGGGAATTTTTCATTATAGAACTTGGCTTGTATATTCCTACGATGGGCTTCCTCAAATGCCCTAGGTCTTCATGAGCAAGCAAGTTGGATGCACACCCACTAGTTTTATTTTGTTGAGCTTTCATTCATTTATAGCTCTAGTGCATCTGTTGCATGGCAATCCCTACTCCTCATGTTGACATCAATTGATGGGCATTCCCATAGCCCGTTGATTATCCTCGTCAATGTGAGACTTTCTTCTTTTTTTCGTCTTCTCCACACAACCCCCATCATTATATTCTATTCCACCCATAGTGCTATATCCATGGCTCAGGCTCATGTATTGCGTGAAGGTTGAAAAAGTTTGAGATTACTTAAGTATGAAACAATTGCTTGGCTTGTCATCGGGGGTATAGAAGTTGGGAACATCTTTGTGTGACGAAAATGAAGCATAGCCTAACTATATGATTTTGTAGGGATGAACTTTCTTTTGCCATGTTATTTTGAGAAGAAATGATTACTTTGATTAGTATGCTTGAAGTGTTACTATTTCTTTTATCAATATATGAACTTTTATTTTGAATCATTTGGATCTGAACATTCATGCCACAATAAAGAGAAATTACATTGAGAATCATGCTAGGTAGATTTCCACATCAAAAATTCTGTTTTTATCATTTACCTACTCGAGGACGAGCAGGAATTAAGCTTGGGGATGCTTGATACGTCTCCAACATATCTATAATTTTTTATTGTTCCATGCTATTATATTATCTGTTTTGAATGATTACGGGCTTTATTATACACTTTATATTACTTTTGGGACTAACCTATTAACCGGAGGCCCAGCCCATATTGCTATTTTATTGCCTGTTTCAGTATTTCGAAGAAAAGGAATATCAAACGGAGTCCAAATGGAACGAAACCTTCGGCAGCGTGAGTTTTGGGAAGATTATGATCCAGGAGACTTGGAGTGCAAGCCGGGGGTTCATCAAGGAAGCCACGAGATAGGAGGGCGCCCCCCCTATAGGGCACGCCCCCTATCTCGTGGGCCCCTCGAGCACCCCCTGACCGACTTCTTTTGCCTATATAAGCCTACGTACCCTAAAACCATCGAAGATGAAGATAGATCGGGAGTTCTGCCACCGCAAGCCTCTGTAGCAACCAAAAACCTCTCGGGAGCCCTTCCCGGCACCCTGCCGGAGGGGGGATCCATCACCGGTGGCCATCTTCATCATCCCGGCGCTATCCATGATGAGGAGGGACTAGTTCACCCTCGAGGCTGAGGGTATGTACCAGTAGCTATGTGTTTGATCTCTCTCTCTCTCTCTCGAGTTCTCTCTCGTGTTCCCTCTATGGAACGATCTTGATGTATCCCGAGCTTTGCTATTGTAGTTGGATCTTATGATGTTTCTCCCCCTCTACTCTCTTGTGATGAATTGAGTTTTCCTCTTGAAATTATCTTATCGGATTGAGTCTTTTATGAGAACACTTGATGTATGGCTTTGCCTTGCTTATCTGTGGTGACAATGGGATATCATGTGCCACTTGATGTATGTTTCGGTGACCAACTTGCGGGTTCCGCCCATGAACCTATGCATAGGGGTTGGCACACGTTCTTGACTCTCCGGTAGAAACTTTGGGGCATTTTTTGAAGTACTTTGTGTTGGTTGAATAGATGAATCTGAGACTGTGTGATGCATATCGTATAATAATGCCCACGGATACTTGAGGTGACAATGGAGTATCTAGGTGACATTAGGGTTTTGGTTGATTTGTGTCTTAAGGTGTTATTCTAGTACGAACTCTTGAATAGATTGATCCGAAAGAATAACTTTGAGGTGGTTTCGTACCCTACCATAATCTCTTTGTTTGTTCTCCGTTATTAGTGGCTTTGGAGTGGCTCTTTGTTGCATGTTGAGGGATTGTTATATGATCTATCTATGTTATTATTGTTGAGAGAACTTGCACTAGTGAAAGTATGAACCCTATGCCTTGTTTCCTATCATTGCAATACCGTTTACGCTCACTTTTATTGCTTGCTACCTTGCTGTTTTTATAATTTCAGATTACAAATACCTTTATCTACCATCCATATTGCACTTGTATCACCATCTCTTCGCCGAACTAGTGAACCTATACAATTTACCATTGTATTGGGTGTGTTGGGGACACAAGAGACTCTTTGTTATTTGATTGCAGGGTTGTTTGAGAGAGACCATCTTCATCCTACGCCTCCTACGGATTGATAAACCTTAGGTCATCCACTTGAGGGAAATTTACTACTGTCCTACAAACCTGTGCACTTGCAGGCGCAACAACATCTACAAGAAGAAGGTTGTGTAGTAGACATCAGCGGCGCATGGGGTTTCACCTCCGAGATGCCCGAGAGCAGACGACATGGGGGGATGCGGTGCTGCTAATTTTTGTGATGGACACATAATTCACTTTTCATACCTCGCTCCGAAATTGCGCCCAACGTGTTAGCACTCATACCTCGCCAACGCCGGAACAAGAGACTTGTCCGCGAGGCCCTCACGGATCGCTGCTGGATTGCGGACATCCATGGCACCCTACACTACAAAAAAAGACACATCCGTGACATTTTGGGCCGAACAAATTTTTTTTGTCATACATATGACACTTCTATGATGATAATTGTGACAAAACCCGGTATCATCATAGATGTGGTGGGATCCAACTTCTATGACAAAAAATCATGACAGAAAATGGGCTTTTCGTCCTGGGCGGGCCGGAGACGCAGCTGCATGACATTCTTTGGGCCGTGCATGATGGAAAAAACCATGGTAGAAGCAAGGGGGAGGAAAATTTCGGGGAGTTGCCGGTTACGGTGGGAGGTCGGGGGCAGAGCAATGCACGTTTCTCTCGTACGTACGCGCGTGTGTGCGAGGCATTGGCTCTAACTGAACCCGAGCGAGGCGTTGGGCTCTAACTGAACCCGAGCGATTGCACTGTAGGCTACGCGTTACTGAACCCGAGCGATCGATCGATGGCTGTTAACTGAACCCGATGGAGCGATTCCTTTGCTACTGCTGCTAACTGAAGCCGATCGATGCTGCCTCTGGGATGAATAGTGAGCGTTGCGGGGGGGGGGGGAGGGGGGGTTGGATGAACAGTGAGCGGTGGCGTTGCCTCTGGATGAACAGGAACCCATGGTGTGGAGGGCTAGATGAATAGTAGATGGTGGAGGGGTGGTTGAACAGGACCCCGTGGTGTGGAGGGCTGGATGAACAGTAGACGGTGGAGGGGTGCCCGTGGAGGGGTGGTTGAACAGTAGCCGGTGGAGTAGCGCACGGTGGAGGCTGGATGAACAGGAGCCTGTGGAGGCTAGAGGAGGTCGACGGTAGCCCGTGGAGGCTGGAGGAGGTCGACGGTGGACATGAACAGTATCCCGTGGAGTCCCGTTTTGCGGTACGCCACACCCCTCCCGATGAACAGGACCCCCGTTTCGACCGTAGGAGGTCCGTTTCGTCCGTTTTGCGGTACGCCACACCCCTCCCGATCAATAGGACCCCCGTTTCGACAGTAGGAGGTCCGTTTTGCGGTACGCCACACCCCTCCCGATCAACAGGACCCCAGTTTTGACCGTAGGAAGTCCGTTTCTTCGTTTTGCGGTATGCCACACCCCTCCCGATCAACAGGACCCCCATTTCGACCGTAGGAGGTCCGTTTCCTCCATTTTGCGGTACGCCAGGCCCCTCCCGATCAACAGGACCCCGTTTCGAACGTGGCCGGTCGAACACAAGGCCGTTTCCTCCGTTGTGCGGTACGCCAGGCCTCATTTCCATCGCCTGTTCCGTCCAAGCCCTCCTGATGAACACGACCATGCACTCTGTTTCGACCCAGCCGGTTGGCTCCCCATGAACACGACGACGACGCTGTTTCTCCGTTCCGACCCAGCCATGTACGTATGCGCGAGTAGGCGTTCGAGACCCTGCCCGTATGTACGTATGTGGCCGCATTTTCTTTCTTGCACCCTCGCGGCTGTACATGCGTGTACATGCTACGTGCGCGCCTCTACTACAACACGTGCGCGCCTCTACATCTACGACACGTGCGCGCCTCTACATCGACCAGTATGTATGTACACGTTGGTGACTGTCGGATTTCGGGTTCCGGCAGACCCTCTAGGTTCGAACACTGGGGTGCGCGCGGAGATCTCGCCCTCTACCTACCTGCACCTCGCCGCCTCGCTAGGATCTAATCTATGAAAGGAACAACACAAGAGACACATGGTTTATACTAGTTTGGGCCACCATTGTGGTGTAATACCCTACTCTAGTTTGAGGTGTGGTGGATGGCCTCTTGGGCTGATGATGAACAATACAAGGAAGAACAGCCTCGCAAGGGTCTGTTCTTGGCTGGTGCGATGAACTGCTAGGGGGAGTTCAGTCACTCTTTCTGCTGGTTTCCAGATGCCTCTACCTTGTGGGTGGCTAGTCCTATTTATAGGCAAAGGCCCTGGGCCTCTTCCCAAATATTGAGCGGGAAGGGCGCCAACAATTGGCCATTTTGAAGGGGAACATCCAGTACACTTATCCTGACTAAAGTTGGTCCTCGCCTGCCAAAGGCTCTGGTGGTGACGCCGGCTTGGGCTCCACAATGACTTCCTTCCTGCCGTTGCGATGGTCTTGGTCTTGTTGCACCAAAACGGATGCCTTTGCTTGATGCTGTCACCTGCGCTTGCTCCCTTTGCACCAAAGAGGAAAGGAGGACACTGCGCGGGCTGGCGCCCGCCTGGCGCCCTTGGTCGTCATGGCTTGCATCATGGGCACCTCGTGAGGTACCCCGCCTTGATCTCTCCGCCCCCTCACGAGCCAGCCTGACAAGGCCGTGCCTCAGGAAGCTCCCTGTCGTCCACCTCGCGAGGCTTGGCCCCTCGCGAGGGTCTTGAGCTCGTGCTGATGAAAATGGGCCGTGCTGGGCCGCCCCTTGAGCCACGGCGCAGGCCGCAGGCAGGCAAGTCTGGGGACCCCCGTTCCCAGAACGCCGACAGTAGCCCCCGGGCCCAAGGCGCGCCCGGACTTGGCTGAGCAGAGAAGCGAAGGGGCAAGTGCGAAGCGCCGCGGGCCCTAACAGCATGCGGCCTCAGGCGCCGCATGGAGGTTGATTGGACGTGGGCAGCCCTGTTGCCCCACGCCTCCTTATTTTGCGCCCGGCTAGGTGGACCCGTGGTTTCACACAGTCGTTCCTCTTTTCGCTGCTCGACCGTCCCCTACTCTTCCTCCTCTCGAGCTCCAGTCTCTGCTTCCAATCCAATCTCGAATCCTCCCTCTTCCTATTGCCATGGCTCCGACAAAGAAGGGGAAACGGAAGAAACCGGTGCCTCCGCCTCGCTCGCCGTCGTCGGCGGCTCCCGCCGTCGATCGGTCGATCATACTCAACCGAGAAGGCTTGGGCAAGGTCAGCTCTGCTCTGGCCACTATTTTCAACGAGTGCGGGAGGACGACGGCCTGGCCCGCGTCCCACTTCTCCATCGACAGAATAGTCACCGAGGTCCGGTACTTTGCCGACGCCCTGTGGGCGGGATTGGTTCCCCCCTTTTCCAATTTCTTCAACGCTGTGCTTTCCCATTACCAGATCCATATGATGCATTTGGGTCCTGAATCCATTACTCTTCTTGCCGTCTTCGCCTTTGTCTGTGAGGCAATGATGGGCATCCCTCCTTCAGTTGCCTTGCTGCATCACTTCTTCTCTCTCCACCTCGTCGACCCCTCCCAATGCTCGGGGTGCGTGAGCTTCATTGCCGCACCAGAAACAGCGGCCTCAGGGATTGATTTCAGCCTTCCTTTGCCCGCGCCTGGGTTCCGCGAGCGGTGGCTGTACGTGGATGTAGGGGTGCCCAGCCCCTGCTTTCGGAGCCAACATCGCCCGCTGTCCCTAATTCAGGCTGGGGCCAGGAGACGCTCACGAGCCCCCGGCTCATCTTCGTCTGGCGTCGCTTCATGTTCTTGAGGGCGCTCGGTGTGACGGCGCCCAGGGTGGTGAAGGAGTTCCTGCTATGCCGCATTGCTCCTCTCCAGCGCCACTCCCGCCAGATGTGGGCCTTCAGCGGGCATGAAGATCGCATGAGGCTCCAGGAGGAGGACCTGACGCCCGAAGCGCTGAGGAAGGTGCTCTTGGTCTTGAATGGGGACCCTTCCCCCGGTAGCGTTCAACAAGGGGGGGCTTTGCTGTACCTTTGCTCGAACAGGGGCGACTTTGTGAATCAGATGCCCGGCTTCGACGAATGGGGGCTGTGCCCCGCTGGCCTCACGGGGCCTCGCGAGAACCCAGTGGTGGTGACTGCCCTTCCAGTCGCCCATGGCGGTCCTTCCTTGAGTGGAGGAGCAGGGAGGCATGGGCCGCTGGAGGCTGAGGGGGCCCCCGCCGGGGTGACGATGCCAAGCAGCACTCCTGAGGGGGCAGCTCCTGAGGCCCGTACTGCTGCGGCTAAAGGTGTTAAGCCGCTGCCCGCGGCGCCAGTGGTTGAGGCCCCTGGGCCCCCAGCTACCCTTCTTGGTGAGGCGACCGGCGGCATGCATCAGGACGACGCCCCTGACGCTAGGCATCTTGACGCTTCTTGCTCGTCGTAGGCTGACCCCTGCACTCAACTCCAGGGCCGCTTCCGCGTGGACTTCGAGGCTCTCCAGAAGAGAAGGGAGGCCTTGGGTGACGATTACCCTTGTCGCCTGCTGAAGCGCAGGAAGTATTTCACCATTGATGAGTAAGCCTTCCCCTTTCCTAGCTCCTGATCCTCCCGTTGCTTTGGTTGATCCTTGCTCTGCAGGGCCCTTCCTGCCGAGCTCACGGAGATGGCTGAGGAGCCATCCCCCCAGGCTCCGCCCTCTCCATCGTCTTCGAGCGCTCCGAGCTCAAGCAGAGCCCTTGCGCTGAGGCCGGTCGGAGAGGTGAGCCATCCCGTGGCGCATCGAGGCTCTGCGCGCCTCACGACCCTCCTTCGCAAGCCTTCTCGGGGCATAGCCAGCCTGCCTTGGGATTCGCGTCTGGTCGTGGATGGCGATTGGCTGAGGTGGGCCCTGCGCTCTTCATTTGGGGATGGGCTGGCTCCAGGCCGGGCTTCTGGCGAGGCGCGCCCGGCCATCGCGAGGGCGCCAGCCCCCAGCCCCCTGCCCAGAGGGGGAGTGCTGATTCGTGGCCCCCCGCGCTTACTTGGGGCGGATGACGACGCAGAAGACGTGCTCGAGCGCGCCTGGGGGCGTCGCGTTCTTTGCCAAGGGTTTCTCCGGAGGGCGGCTGACGCGGTGAGCCGGCTTGGTGAAGAGCTTGCTGATGAAGACGCGCACCTTGAGGCTGAGGGCCTGCGCCTGGCTGAAGAGAGGCGCAAGCTGAAGGCGGCTGTTGCCCTTGCGCGCCACCAGCGTGACCTCGACAATGAGGAGTCCGAGGCGTTGTTGGCGGCCTCTTGGGAGGCCCGTTCCTAGGCCGTTGAGGAGGCCCGAGAGGCTCACCGGCGGCGTGAGGTGGCGGAGGAGCGGGCGCGGGAACTCCAGGCCCGGTGCCATTCCCTGGAGTAGCAGGTGGAGCTGCATGAGACGGCCCTTGCATCGATGAAGGTGGCTTCGGTCGACCAGGCAGAGCTCCAGAGGCACGAGGAGGCACTAACGCTGGAAGCTGCCGAGCGCGCACGCGATCTTGAACGTCTGGAGACGAGGGAGCGCTTGGTGACGCAGACGGAGGATGACGTTGTTGCACGCGAGGCCCGAGTCCTGAAAGAGGTTGAACGCAGGGTGGCGACGGCCCGCTTGAACCTTGAGCACGAGTTCGAGGAGAGGCTGGGGTTGATCCGGGTCGAGGCTGAAGGCAGGACCGCCACCCTGAGGGCCAAGCTGGAGGAAGTGACGCGGCGGGCCGACGCTTCCCGGGCCGCCCTCGGCGTGACGCAGGAGGAGCTGACTACCTCCCGCACCGAGGCGCTTCTTCTCCGCCAGCGGGTGGACGAGGCTGAGGCTGTTGTGCGGCAGAACGAGGACGAGATACGCCAGCGGTGGATCTTGGAGAACGAGCACGGCCCCATGCTCACCATGCTCCGGGAGAGAGCCAACACAGCCTTGGGTAACATCTGCGAGGCGGCCGTTGGCGAGCCCCACGCAGTCAACTATGCTGGCAATCTTCAGTTCTTCACCGACGTGGTGACGCAGCTAGAGGCGCGGTCGGTCAGAGCCAACAGGTTGGTGGAGGAGAGGAGCCGCGCCCTGCTCGGGCGCGCCTTTTCTCGTGTGTTCAGCCACCTTCGGAACATGGACCCCAACTTCGACTTTGACGCCGCCATCGCCCCAGTACCCCAGGCCGTCCGGGGCGACCTGGCGCACTGGGTGGAAGACAACGTGGATGCCCTTGTTAGGGCCTTCTCTTCTGATAATGACGGCATGGTCGTGGCCGCTGATGAAGGCGACGTGGTGAACGGCCCTGACGCCGCAGATGGCGATGCGGAGAGCGATGGCGAGGCCAGCGATGCCAGCGACGATTTAGGAGGTGCCCCTGAGGATGCATTGGGGGATTTATCCGACTAACCGCGTGTTGTCCCTGCTTCCTTACCCTGCGCAGATAGAGTTCGGGCCTTGCCCTGAAGGTTGTAAGAGCATTTTGGGTGGGGGAGCCCCTCGTGTGAAAACTCTCATTCAGCGTATTAGTAGATGCGATATCACCCGTAAGCCTGCACCAGGCGGCTGACTTTGCGATGAGTTCGCTGGCTTGTTTACCTTCGACCCGCGTGGGCCTCGAGTTAGCCTGCGGAGGGCTGTGGTGTCTCGAGCGTCTCCTAAACGAGCCCATCGAACCTGTAATGAAAACCTCCTGAGAGGGCGCGGCGACGGCAGTCTAGGCTGCACGCAAGCTAGGCCTGGCCCGGCTCGCGAGGGGCTCATGAGGGGAGGCAGCTGAGGCAAAGTGGTAACCAGAACGCGAGAGATTGCTCGAACAAGACTAAACACCCCTTCCCCGAACACACGCAAATCTTCGAGCTCAAATCCAACTTAAATCCAACGGGGGAAAACGACAGCCAAGGGGAAAAGCAATGAAAGCAGAAAAAGGCCGAGTCCGGCACCTAGTCTAGTCTTGGACGTCTTCTCACCAGCGCGGAGCTAAGTGCTGCCACTGGGCGTGGGAGGGAGCCCCAGGGCCTGAGGCCGGCACCCCTGAGACTCCGGGGCATGTACAGCCCCACTCATTATTATGTGAGAGTGTCACGGGGCGGCGAGCTTCACAGGCACTGGGCCTTCTTCATAGGTACCGGCCTTGCTTCATATCGCCAGACGAGGGCTCCGTCTTGCGCCACACTCTAGTGCCACCGATGATGACCGGAAACCAGGACGCCGTCGATGGGGTAGAGCGGTCGCCAGCGGTTCCCCCGACGACCACGGGTTCTCTGCTAGGGGCAAGCCCTGAGGCACCTCCCCAGCAAAGGGCCTACCTCCTAAGGACACCTTGCTCCGAACGCCGCGGTGGTGATGCCGGATCTCGGCCCCTCTCCTGCAGCCCTCGGCGCCCTCCTCCTGAGGGGTAGGAAGCTGCGGGAGTGGGGCAGCCGCCCGTTGTGGCGACCTGTACCTCCTGCGATCCATGGTTAGCGTATGCCTGCTCCTGAGGAATTAGTGGTACCCGATAATCGTTGCCTCCAGCGTGGCCGACGGGGCCTTCCCGGGGCTCCTGGAAGAGCTCAGCTTCTGGTGCCTCGTCCCCCCAGCTTGGGCCAAGGAGCGAGCCTTGTTCGTCCTCATGCGCGCACCGTTGATCCATCATGTGGGGCATGTACTCTTCTGGGGCCGCCATCCCGAGGGCTGCGCCGTAGTGCTCCATGTGCCACGCAGTTCTGCTTGAGGCGCCCGCCTGGGGGTGGTAGCGTGGCGGCCCACCAGGGCCGTGGGTCATGGCGAGTCCTTCTTCGCGGGCCAGGGGCGGAGACAGCACCGCTGCTGGCCCGGTGCTGACGGCCTGGCCGGCGTTGGGGTGGCCTTGGAGTCTGCTTGGGGCTGCACGGGCGTGCGGGGAGCCTCCGCGTGGGCCACCCTGGACCTGAGGTGGGAGTTGGGTGCAGAAGGGGTGAGCCCCCGAGGCGGCGAAGCCCAGGAGCTCTGCCACCCGCTCTAGCAGCACATCGCGACCGCCTTCCAGCAGCCTGCATTGCAGTAGCTCTCGGGCCACTGTGAGCGCGGCCCTCGAGTTCGCCTGCTCCCGTCGGGTGTACGGCGTCGTGGCCGCAGCATGGTTGGAGGCCCTCGCCGCCGACCGCGCCTGTCGCGGCGTGAGGGCTATCGTTGCCTGTCCGCGTCGCCCGCGGCCCGCAACGCCCTGCGGACCGCGAGCTGCCTGGAGCATGGGGTCGCCCGGGGCGAGAGGCTCTGCGTGGGCGGGCCAGGACGCCCAGGGATCAGGGTTGCCTGCCTGGTCGCCGGACATGATGATGACGATGCAACGGGACGCGAAGCGGCAGAAAGTGGATTCCGGCGCACCCCTACCTGGCGCGCCAAATGTCGGATTTCGGGTTCCGGCAGACCCTCTAGGTTCTAACACTGGGGTGCGCGCGGAAATCTCGCCCTCTACCTACCTGCACCTCCGCCGCCTCGCTAGGATCTAAGCTATGAAAGGAACACCACAAGAGACACAGGGTTTATACTAGTTCGGGCCACCATTGTGGTGTAATACCCTACTCTAGTTAGTGGTGTGGTGGATTGCCTCTTGGGCTGATGATGAACAATACAAGGAAGAACAGCCTCGCGAGGGTCTGTTCTTGGCTGGTGTGATGAACTGCTAGGGGGAGTTCAGTCGCTCTTTCTGCTGGTTTCCAGATGCCTCTACCTTGTGGGTGGCTAGTCCTATTTATAGGCAAAGGCCCTGGGCCTCTTCCCAAATATTGAGAGGGAAGGGCGCCAACAATTGGCCATTTTGAAGGGGAACATCCAGTACACTTATCCTGACTAAAGTTGGTCCTCGCCTGCCAAAGGCTCTGGTGGTGACGCCGGCTTGGGCTCCACAATGACTTCCGTCCTGCCGTTGCGATGGTCTTGGTCTTGTTGCACCGAAATGGATGCCTTTGCTTGATGCTCTCACCTGCGCTTGCTTCCTTTGCACCAAAGAGGAAAGGAGGACACTGCGCGGGCTGGCGCCCGCCTGGCGCCCTTGGTCGTCATGGCTTGCGTCATGGGCACCTCGTGAGGTACCCCGCCTTGATCTCTCCGCCCCCTGTCGTCCACCCCGCGAGGCTTGGCCCCTCGCGAGGGTCTTGAGCTCGTGCTGATGAAGATGGGCCATGTTGGGCCGCCCCTTGAGCCACGCCACAGGCCGCAGGCAGGCAAGTCTAGGGACCCCCGTTCCCAGAACACCGACAGCGACCAGAATAACAACGCTACGTACGCTTCGACCAGGTGGGTCCCGACTGTCAGGCACTTCCTTGCGTGCAAAGATGTGGCTGGTGGGTCCCAGCAGTCAGGGGGGCGAATCGTTTTTTTTGCCCGGACGCACTTCCTTGCGTGCGAAGGTGTAGCTGGTGGGTCCCAGCAGTCAGGGGGGAAACGTTTTTTCGTGAAATATGGTGGCCCATCCGGTGGGTCCCCGCTGTCAGGTGGAGGAATAATTATTTTGCGCGTAATAAGGAGGCACTTCCTTGCTGCGGCCGTGGACCCAGCTGTCAGCCTCTCCACGTACAGTCCATGTCCGATGGAAGCCATTCCTTGACCACGTTGACCATGCCACGCCGAGAGCACCAGGGCGGTGGACAACGGCGAGGCCTAGGAAGGGGACGACGCGGAGCCGGGGAAGACGCGGCAGTGGATGCCCACGCATAGAGGAGTACGAGGGTTCACTGGTTCGCTGCGGTGTGAGGCTGTCGTCGCTGCAGAATAACATGGGGTGTGGGTGAGTAGAGGGATGGCCTGGCCAGCGGTGGGAGTAGTAGGAGGCGGTGAGGCCTCCGCCGCATTGCAGCCGGCCACGGGAGGCAGGAACACGAGGCACGACCGGCGTTGGTTTGGGTGGCTGGAGCAAGAAGACCAGAGGTTGAAGAAGCACTACGGCCGTTGGATGGACATCGTACGGTCACTGGAGCTAGAATCATGCATATTGACTAAGTTGACAAAGCCCTCCATCCCCGTCAACTTAGTAGGCCCACAAGTCAGCCTGCCACTATACTGGGTCCCAGCTAACAGGGGGAGTATTCATTTTTTTGTGCGTAATAAGGAGGCACTTCCTTGCGTGCGAAGATATAGCTGGTGGGTCCGAGCTGTCAGCGGCGGTAACAATCTTTTCGTGAAATACTGAGGCCATTTCGGTGGGTCCCTGATGTCAGGTAGACGAATCATTATTTTGTGCGTAATAAGGAGGCATTTCCTTGCGTGCGGCCGTGGACCCAGCTGTCGGCCTCTCCACGTACAGTCCACTTCAGATGCATGTCGGTCTTTGACCATGTTGACCAGGCCGCGCCGAGAGCACCAGGGCGGTGGACGACGGCGAGGCCTAGGAAGGGTACGACACGGAGGCAGGGAAGACTCAGCAGTTGTTTCCCACGCGGAGGGGAGTACGACTGAATGAGGGTTTACTAGTTCGTCTGTCGTCGCTGGAGAATAACAGCAGGTGTGGGTGAGTGGAGGGATGGATAGGCCAGCGATGGGAGTACGATGGGGTGGTGAGGCCTGCGCGGCAGCACAGCCGGCCGCGGGGAGGAGGGAGCAGGCAGTCCCGCCGGCGCTTGTTTGAGCGACTGGAGAAGGAAGAGCAGAGATTGAAGAAGCACGACGGCCATTGGATGGACATCCAACCGTCACTGCTTGTGCGTCAACCTTTTTTTAGGAAAGCCTCAAATCTGTGGAAAACAGCATACAGCCCATCTGCCATTATTTCTAATAATTTATAGCCCATTTGCTAATTCTTAAGGTTTTTTTTGGAGCCCATATTCTTTTTGTTAGCATTACAGCCCATATTGTGGCCACGGTTAAAAAAAATTATGAAATTTTGCATATTTCGGTGCGGTCCGAACTGTTTTTAATCCCGAAATTTTGACTCACATTCAAACTGATTTTAAAAATAAATGTATATCAATATAAAATCTGACAAATTCTCCACGCATAAAAATTAATGTAATTTAAAATCTTGAAATGAAAAAAATATATTTGAAACTAATTGCCAGTTTGATGTGTTTTAAAAATGTACATCCCATTTCTCGTTACTGATGGGCCATTCTTGGCCAGCCGAATGAAAAACTCTCCTCGTCTTGAAAGATTTGCAGCCCAACAGGCCTGACAAAGCGACTTAATTGGCAAATCACAAAAAAACTGGGCTGTGGCCGTGGACCCAGCTGTCAGCCTCTCCACGTACAGTACTCTTCCGATGGAAGTCGTTCCTTGACCACGTTGACCATGCTGACCGGCGCTGCTTTGGGCGGCTGGAGCAAGAAGACCAGAGGTTGAAGAAGCACTACGGCCGTTGGATGGACATCGTACGGTCACTGGAGCTAGAATCGTTCATATTGACTAAGTTGACAAAGCCCTTCGGCCCCGTCAACTTAGTAGGCCCACAAGACAGCCTCCCACCAAGGTGGGTCCCAGCTAGCCGGACGAGTATTCATTTTTTGTGCGTAATAAGGAGGCACTTCCGGTGGGTCCGAGCTGACAGCGGGGGGAACCTTTTTTCGGAGTGGGTGAGTAGAGGGATGGCTAGGCCAGCGATGGGAGTACGGTGGGGTCGTGAGGCCTGCGCGGCAGCATAGCTGGCCACGGGAGGAGGGAGCAGGCAGTCCTGCCGGCGCTTGTTTGAGCGGCTACAGCATGAAGAGAAGAGATTGAAGAAGCACGACAGTCGTTGGATGGATATCCAACAGTCACTGCTCTCGTGTGTTGACTAAGTTGACAGGGTGTTGCGTGTGCGTCAACCTTTTTTTTATGAAAGCATACACGTCAACCTGTAGTAGGCGCACAAGTCAGCCCCAAATCTGTGGAAAATAGCATACATCCCATCTGCCATTATTTCTAATAATGTACAGCCCATTTGCTAATTCTTGAGATTTTTTTTGGAGCCCATCTTCTTTTTGTTAGCATTATACCCCATATTGTGGCCATGGTTAAAAAGTATACGAAATTTTGCATATTTCGGTGTGGTCAACTGTTTTTAATCCAGAAATATCGATTCACATTCAAACTATTTTGAAAAATAAGTTATATAAATATAAAATCAAAATAATTGTCCATGCATACAAATCAATGGAATTTAAGATCTTGTAATGAAAAAATGAAACTAATTCCCAGTTTGATGTATTTTAAAAATGTACAGGCCATTTCTGGGCAAACCGAATGGAACTCTCCTCATCTTGAAACATTTGCAGCCCAGCAGGGCCGATAAAGCATGTAGGCCTTATTTGGGTATTTCTTTAAAAAGAATAGAACTGGGCTAGCCATTGTCAACAAGAAAAAACACAACTAGGCTCATGATGTGGTAAACATAAATAAAACCCTGGCTAGACGGGCCACAGCCCCCGCACAGCCCCGTTGTTACCCTGATCCGTCGCTAAAACTAGTATAAATAACAACTTCTTGTTGCTCATTGTCTCAAAAAAAGACTGCTTGTTCCTCAATAAAAAAATTACGTGACTTGCTGGGTCCCTGGTGTCAGCCGCTCGTAGTGTAATTCTCTCGTTTATTGACTACGTTGACGATGGCGTGAGCCCCAGATGTCCAACCATTAGGAGGAACCATATTTTTGGGCTTGTACTATAGAGGCACTTGCTTGCGTACTGCCATCACGCTGCTGGGTCCCTACTGTCATCCTCTCCATGTACAGTCATCTCCTTGTTCCTCTCGGTTGTTAACAACGTTGACAACGCAAGAGGGCGGCGCACCACGCACGGCGAGCGAACCAAGGCCACAAGGCGGAGGACGACGGTGAGGCCTCGGACGGAATGAATAGGAGTCGTTGAAGATGCGCCGGTCCAGTCCCAGGCGGAGGGGAGTACGAGGGTTGACTGGTGGGGTGGTGGGGGCTAGTCACTTGGCTTCTGTAATGCACAATGAGCTCAAGCAGCCGGCGTGAGTGATGTTATTTCCCTTGGTTGTGATTTGTTACAATATTTCACTCTAAATTAAACGAATGGCAAGCCATTTGCCTTGTTTCAAAGAAAATATGACAGTCACAGCCGAGTTGAAAAGGACAGGAACATCTAACTCCAGCTTACCAACTGTACAAAAGCACGAGGGTTGATTGTTCATCAGGTTTACAAAAAAACCCAGATTGAAAAGGGAAACAACATCTAACTCCAGCATTGTTTTCGGCAGTTACAGTCAAATGGATCGGCCAAGTCCATTGAATGAACATCCTGGATCGTAAAATTTACTGGATTATGACCACAATATGTTGTAAGTAGAAGCCCAGCATGTTCAGAAGCTCTTTTGCCCACCTGAAACTCCTTTTTTTGCTCTTCGACATACCCATCCGTCAAAACCATGTTGTTGATAAACTTAAGCCTGATGGACAATAGTAACCTCGCATTTAGCAGGAAGAATGTGACAAATCTTGTGTTTGCACGGTTGGCTACATATCGTTCTAGCGTTATTGTCTTCAATCGAATCTCATGAGAAGTGAGAAAATCCCGATGCTTACGAATCCACCGATTGGTTATAACTTTCTTACCCCGTCCCGTTGCCTAAATAGACATGAAAATTGAAAACAGTTAAGGTCTAAAAGAAGAGTGTCGAAAGAGCAACAACTGAACGGTTAATTCTAGTACACTATATGCGGGCTTCCAATGTGCGTGAAATTATCACCATTATATACAACTTCTCCACACATGGAAAGCATTACAGCAAGCCAATAATCTTGTTCAGATCAAAACTATTCATTTGGATATATAAGATCTTGACAGAATCCAGCACCATTGATAGTCCATCCTTGGAGAAACTCTTCATTGAGCATAGAACATAATATTAGTACAAAATGTGTACTCCAAGATGATATATAAATTATGCGCAAAAATTTAAAATGCAGCGTATGGTTACAAGTGTAGATGATAATATAAAGTACCTGAAGAACTGTGGAGCCAAACACCATATTGGAATGAGCACAGAGATCATGTATTACACCCAAGGTCTCCAGTTTAGGTGCAGAGAGGAAGGTTATTTGCAATGGAGAATAAGTAGAATCAAGGATCAACCTTTGAAGTGAAGGGGCATCTTGGATGATGAGCTATCTTCCGTCAAAAGAAATTCCAATTCTTACAAGGTTAGGCGACTTTATTTGGAGACAACCAATTCTAACTGTGAAAACAAGCACCAAGCACTCCAGCGCGGGGCAACTGGAGTGGATGATGCTGTGCAATGAGGCCTCCGATATACGAACCCGCACAAGTGAAAGTTTCTTGAGAAATGGGAGTCGAAGGTTTAGTACCAGATTGTCTGGAAGGTAGCACAGCGCAAAGGTGGCGGTGTGGAGAGAGGAGGAAAATCGCGAGATGGACATCGGTGCTGAGGGCACAAGTTCATGGCGTTCTGTATGTGGTATGTGATTTCCAGGGGAATGGTAGAACTCAAGCAGCTGTAGTTCTGTGAATTCAGGGGATTTCAGCCAGGCGTCCACCATGCAGGGCATGGTATGCTTGCTCAGGTAGCATGATGGGATGTAGAGGCTTTGAACGGAGCCCTGGTGGGAGGATATGATGGCTCTGGGGATTTAAAAATAATTGAAGAGAGATAGCTGACGACAGTCGAGATTAAGGGGCACGACGCGCCATAGAGGGCGCCACCGAATTGAGAGGACTTGGGTGCGGCAGCAATCCTTGGTGGGGAGAAGCGAGATGATCTCCCCAAGGATGGCGTCCGGGAGATCGCTGATGCGGTCCACCTGAGATTCTACGGGTTCCTGGGAGCTTGTGGGTGCGCGATCTACAACAGGCGTCGCCGCTGGCGGGAGCCTCATCTTCTTGGCGCTGGGGTCAGCCGACTCCATTTTCCTCGAGGGCGTCGCGTCGCGCTCACGGATTTGAGCACAGTAACGAATGATGAGCCTAGTTGTAGTGCGAGCGAAGAAGAAGGGGAGTTGGGGGTTTTCTGTAGGAGTGAGGAAGAAGGGGAGCTAGGGTTTTCTGTAGGAGTGAGGTGAGGAATTTGGGGGTACGAGTGGAGCGAGCTGACGTGAGGTGGGTGGGAGCGAGGAGGAATAAGAGCACCCAGTTTTTTTTGTGGGGGAGGGGGGGCGGTGTGCTGGGTGTGGGTAGCGCCTTTTGAATTGATTTTACTATTTACTAGTGTGGATTGGCTGTTTTGTCTTGGGCCCAGAGAAACAATTACTACTAGTACAGTGGAGACACTCTACAGCTACCCAGAAAAACAATTACTACTAGTACAGTGGAGACACTCTACCGCTTCTGGCTCCTCCTAGGTCATTGAAACGTCTCCCTCTAATGAATGATGTTATACTTTTGTTCACTGACATGCGAGCCATGCAGCGGGCGGGCCCAAATGCCATCCACCAAATTAGCAGGCAGTATGCAGGCGGAGAGTCACCGTGGTCGTAGCGCGGCAGTAACGAGCCATCGTATCACAAAACCCCACCTCCCCGCAGTCTAGGTTTGACGGATGAAGCAACCATCATTTCACTCCTTGCTGAATCCCCTTCTCCCTCACCGTCTTCAAGAAAGGAAACACTCGCATCCGCCGTTGTTCTTTTCTCGCAACGAAGAGAAGGTAAGCGGATACGTGATGTTGGTATATTTTCATTCAGAGAAAAAAAACTTTTGCAAAGCAATAACCGATCCTCACTCTCTTTTTTGTTTCATTGTCATTGTGATTGTGTTTTCCTTTCAGTGGTCTCCTAGTATTCGTCAGTTTCATGATGGACCAAGGAGAACCAGGCAAAGATCTGCCGATATTGGAGAAGACGCGGGAGGCTGATCCCCACGAGACAGAGAGCTCCAAGAAGATGGAGGAAACCACCGAGCCGACCCCAGATACGCTCACGGCCACTACTGAGATGGTCAACGCCCCGTTTGAGGTTACATCCCCCGTGGCACTGCAGGAGTAGTTTTCCCCCTTCGAGGATGTGCCCCCCCCCCCCCCCGCTGAGCTGCCCAAGGTGATTTCCTTCTTTGCCGATCTCGATTGTGGTTTTTCATCTAAGTATGTGGTGATTTTTTTAGAAAAGGAAGTATGTGGTGATTAATAATGCAAAATTTTATTAGCTTCGATGCCATGCTATACATAGTGGTTTAAATAACTTGTGGTTCTTATACTGAAAAGTACTTCCGAATTTGTTTCTATTTCAATTAGAGCCCTGATGCAGACAAGGATTGTGTGGTTGTGCATGTCACTCGCTATGAGGCGGACGACCTGAATATACGCACGGGGAAAACAGAGTTCTTAGGCTGTTAGATCCTGGAAGCCATTTGCGGTTATACCAATGAAGAGTTGTATTCCAGCCTCACTGTTGTCAGGCGTGTTGTCCAGGGTGTACTGAAACACAAGAAGTTCAAAGCTACTCCTTCGTTTGTGAGGCATACTGTTCTTGTCAAGCTTACGCAGGAAGATGATGTGTAATGCCTCCACAAACAAGTTTATCAGTGGCAAGGCCACAAGGTTGTCTTCATGAAGGTTCACAGGATTGAGCTGCTGCGGGACGTCCTCGATGATGCTGATGGCAAGGTCCGTCTTGTGTCCAGCGCAAATTAGATCGAGGCATGAAATAGTTGCCCCAGCTAGTGTTTAATAGTAGTTTGGATGGTATCTAATTATCTGAACCTTGCCTATTATCGACCCCTCTGGGGCTAGTGCTCTGTTTGAATCCGTCTATGGGAACTGCTACTACTTTTGTGTGCCCGTGAATCATGTGAGAACCATCATAATAGTTGACGAAACAGATGCGTCCTCACTAGTTTTTTCATGAATATGGCATGGTAAGACTTAAGTTGTCACAGTTTATCATACGAGCAGTGTGTGCTTTGATGAAATAGAGCACTCGTTCAAGAACCATGCACCGACGTATACATAAGTACTTGTAAAAATTGTTGGTGCTACCCCACTTGTAAGCAGATGTGCAAAACACGGCACATTGGCTCAGCTCGCTTCAACACTAGGCTATCGACCAGCTAACAATCAACAATCTGTTGTCTGACATATAAGCAACTACTATGTATCTTGTTACAGTGGTTCATGCAGTTAATTGAGGCCACAATGTAATAAATTCCAAACGTTCACACGCTAGTCCAGCGCTCATGTGGAACACTCACAATTAAACTCGTCTTCATAAAAATCTTGAAAAGCATAAGTTAATCAATTTTATACATCTCAATGATTCATAGAACATAACAAACATATACTAGTTCACAGCAAAAGACAAAGTTGTGAGAAGGTTTACAAATCAGGAAAAAACAAGCAAGGCTTCTCTGAGGAAAGGGCCTCCCGGCAGGCTTAAATTTCCTGGAGTTCACTCTGGTTTTTGCTTGTTGCCACCATTCAGGGTTAGGTTCTCTCATTCCAGAATAACCAATTATAATTGTGGTCTCAGCTGGAATGCTGAACTGAACCATGCAGTGTACTGACCAGCTGAAATGCTTGTGCATTCCACTAAATTTAAGCACCGTTATTTGCAGAAATAAGCAGACCACAATGCCTCTTGTCCACGAACTTGTCCAAAAAACCATCGTGCAGCCGTGCCAGCTAGTCCTCGGTCCATGGATGAACTGGTAGAAAGTGCATTCCGGACTAGGATGCTGTTGTTTTCGCTCGTCCCTGCACTGCAATCAGGAAGTAAAACGTACGAATCAGCTTCTTTTAGATTGTGTTGGTCATTCTACCTTAGTTACTACCAATGTAAGGATACCTTGAAGATGGGAGGTTAGACGACGACAACGAGGGATAGCCATCTCATTTTGCGCAGTTGTACTAAAACTGAGGTGTGTGCTTTTGATTGCGCGGATAGAAACGATACAGAGATAGACATCCCGAAATGATATGGAGACAGACATCCCTGTTTGCGCAAACACGAAATATGGTTATTTAAACGGTGACACGTATTACTACTTTCCCCCGTTTCCTTTTAGAACCAAGTCCTAGATTCATGCTACAGCTTTTCCACTTTCTTCCCTGTTTGAACCAACGCTTTGAGTTCATTGTATGAACTAGCTTTACTTCTAATAATAGTAGAAGTCTAGGTGGCTTTGTAACAGCGGACGGAAGTAGAAAAGGATCCACACGAAGGGGAAGAGCTGGGGCAGTAGAGCAAGGCATGTTTTGAAGGAATATATACCTGAGGGTCGTCGGTATGTGGCAAAGACGGTGTAGGGAGGCCGCATCTTGGCCACAATACCGCAGGGAGGAAGAAGGGGTCGGAGGCCCTCCCGAGCCGGCGCTCTCTCGGAGAGAACGGCACGGCCGCCGATCGGGACACGCGGGCAACCGTTGGTCTCCTCCCTCGCCGTCGACGACAGCGTGAACGATGCACCTACACCCCCTGGCCCGGTCGAGGTTGTCTGGCCAGATTTGTGACCAGCCGTGAGCTGAGAGAGAGAGAGTGTGGCCACCTATGTCTTGCTTAGATCTGGAGAGCATCAGAGAGTGAACGAGAGGAACCCTAGTAAAGCAAGCGCTAAGGCTCCTGCTTTTATATATAGTGGAGCGATTTTGTTGTACCGGCTTCAAAAAAATGCGCTCCTACGTGTACCCGCGAGTGGGTGTGAGAGAACTAGTATGTGCGTGAACCGCTTCTCTTCGTGAGAGTACAATATATACTATGCCCAAAGAACATTCGCTGCAAGAGTAATAGTATAAGTGTGTGACGTGTGAGCTAAAATAAAATGTGCGCGCCGTCTTTTGTTTTTTTAGAAGTTCTGAGCGTAGGGTGTGAAGAGCACATATGTGTGTGACGTCTACCTGCAGATAGAGGATGGGTGTGACGTGCGAGTCTGCGAGAGGACTCGGGAGAGTCGTAACTCGTGAGGGTGCGTGTGGGTGAGAGTGAGGGGGGCACATATCAATGCAATGCATGTGTCCGTAAATCATTATCCAACAAACGTTCGCCACAAGCCTTTTCCCGACGAACGCCGTAAGAACCGTTAGATCGGCATCCGATAGTGTCAGTTTTGTCATGTCATTTAACAGAACAGCCACTCCTCCTACACTAAAATCTTCCACGTGAGTGTTAGCAACTGCCGTATGCTCCCTCCATTCCGAAATGCAGTGCATATAGCTTTATTGAAAATTAGAACCTCACAAACTTTTACCGAGTTTTCGTGTACCAAATTGCACATGTAGAATACCCTGTATATATAATTTCATTCATCTTCGATAGGTAACTATAAAGATGGGTGAGAAGTCTACAAGGAAAGACCATCGTATCACCCGCAGCAATTTCAACCATCCTTTAGTGTCGAGGAATATCATAGGAACTCTATATGATATCATTTTTATAGGAGTTTTTTCCTTTAGAGCCAATTGGTTCATAGGAATAGATTCATATACTCTACATTTCAAAGGAAATAAACATGATATCATTTCTATAGCTTTAGAGCCACTTGGTTCAGATGAATGGATTCCTATACTCCCTTAATTTCAAAGGAAAATAAACATTAGCGTATATTCAATAGAAAAGTTCCTATGATATGAACCAAATTACATCTCTTTACTAATCCCTCCTCATAGGAATTGAGATACATGTCATCTCTAGATTCAATAGAAAAGTTCCTATGATGTGAACCAAATGACATCTCTTTTCCAATCCCTACTCATAGGAATTGAGATGCTCCATGTCATCTCTTTCCCTACAACTTCCACGTATGCATCTTCTATTCCTAAATAGATAGTACAACCCACTAGTAGCTTTTTTCCAAAACATGCAACTATGGCACAAGAACTATATAGTGTGCCAATAACTTTGAAAGATGGTCGCTGGATGAAGCTAACCCGACAGTGCAGAGATGGGCAAATCCGAGCACTACTGGCCGTTGGATATCATCAACATTCCACCAGATCTGCCACATGTACAATTTAGAAGACTCCATGGTTGAACTTAAGCATAACGCACAAACCTCAAAACACAAGCACTTCTCCTTTGTTCTAGAATCTTCTGTATCATAATTGATTATTTTTTTCTAAATGAATTGCCATTATTTGTTTTTTACTTTATGATTTACGATGCACAACCCCATGAATCTTAACATTTTTATAAAACTAATTGATTTTGAATGAGATGAACTATAAGAACTAAACAAACATCTACATCATGCATATATGACTCAAAGCTTTACATGCTATAGTGTGTATTTATTCATAATTTGGTTTCGAAATCTCATGCGTTCAATGCATGTGTACCTTACTAGCTTTGAGTAGAGTAGCAAATTTCACGCGGCCCCGGGTATATCAAAATGCAGGGCCCATGCATCATTGCCTTTCGGTCGAACCTACGTCCACATTTTTTTGTACGTGCTATATCTCCACTGGTCCCCGAGCCCAAAATGCTGCCTTGTTCCCGTAAAACCAAGCGGCCCACACATATTTAAGGCGTCTACTCGAACCCGTTTACTACGACGTGGCCCCGCACGCCATAGTACTCCTACAAACCCTACCGCCGCACTCATCATCGGTTTTCTTCCAGAGGACGAGGGAGAAGCCGATTTGTAGTGGAGGCACTTTCAAAAAAAAGGATCTGTAGTGGAGACCCCTACCCTAGGGTGCCCTAGGTAGCTGCCGCACACATCATTGTTTTGTCTTTTCTTTATGCTCTTGCGCGCTAGAGTGAAATGATGGTTGCTTCGTCCGTCCAGCTTAATGCGGGAAAGGTGGGGCTTTGTTATTTGACCCCTCATCGCTCATTTTCTACTACTGCGGCGCTACGATCGGGGGCCTCCAATTCCAATCGCTGCTCCGAACTATAATTTGGTGCATCGCACGTGGAACAAGATGGTGGATGAGCCACATGTCTGCCAAAGGGGTCCTGTTAAGTGTGTCGCCATTTCGTGTGCGGGCTGACCCTGCTTGAGTTACTATGCCAATACGACAGGAGCAGCCTACCACTTGGTTTTGCTCCTTAGTGAATCCCGACTATATTGATCTAAGAAGATACATGCTGAACTACCCTCTCCGTCTCGGTTTTTTATTTGTAGGCGTCTCAGTTTATAGGGCCTGCACGTAGTTCTAGGTCATCCATTTGACTAACTAAATATGAGTTACTATGTCACAAAAAGTATATCATTGGATTCTTATTGGTTGATACGTGAAGAAACAAGAAACAAGGTAGAAGTTAATGCACCGTGCCTTAGTATTGTGGGATTATTTGGTTTTCGTAAGATGACGTGCGTTTGGTTGCAAGGGTGGTCATGAATGGGTTGGGATCGTTCAGAAAATAGACATGTTTGGTTATAAAGCACATGAATGGTTCAAGTCAAAAAAAGAGAATATGCCTTGAAGATGCTGAACCATTCCACCCAACCAAATCGGTCGAATCAAATGGCCACCCTTTGCATGCATGACTATGTGAGCATGACTGGCGGTCCCGTCTTAAACAATTAGCTCATCTCTTATATTCAGCCAAACACATGAATTAAATGGTTCAATCCCAAAAAAATTGAATGGTCCCAATCCATTCATACGATACCTTCAACCAAATGCATCCGACGGAGGGAGTAGTTGTATTTAAAAGTCGAGGGCGGGGCTTTTCCTGTCCGGTAGTCTGCGGGATAGTTCCACCTAGTCGGTTCGACAGAGACGCGAGAAGACGAGGGAGTAGGCTGCTGCAAATGTAGGGTTGTGTGATTTGACAGCGAGTTACTGCTGGACAGGTGGGGCCCCGTGATTTGACTTGCCATTATCATTTTAACTGCAGCGCTACGACCGACGTGAGTCTCCTGATTCCTGACCACCTCCATACAGGTGCCTCTCCCAATGCTCCACCATGTAGTAGTAGAGGCTGGCTCTTGCATGAGAGCCCACTTCTCCACTTTTTCCTTGCCTCTCTTTCCTCCACATATGCAAAAATGCCATGTAAAGCGCACTATTGTACTTACTTGCTCCTATAGGTGCTTAAGCTTGCCACATAGGCATAAAGTCTGATGTGGCAAGTTAATCAAGAAGAGAGAGACTAGTTTGGTGACCCAAGGAAGAAACGGTGCTAAGCGTGTGTACCTAGGTGAAAAGACAATTTTGAGTCTATAGCTAATTAAATGAAGC
Organism: Triticum aestivum; assembly: GCF_018294505.1. Taxonomy (NCBI): domain Eukaryota; kingdom Viridiplantae; phylum Streptophyta; class Magnoliopsida; order Poales; family Poaceae; genus Triticum; species Triticum aestivum. The sequence continues at coordinate 575,774,850 of NC_057810.1, forward strand.
AAACTTAGCAACACCATTTCATTGGAAGAGGTCACTCCTTGGCAAATGCAATAAATACTAGTACTCCCTGTGTCCCATTATATAAGAATGTTTTTGACACTACACTAGCTAGTGTCAAAAACGTTCTTATATTATTGGACGGAGGGAGTACGAAGAAAGAGATAGAGAGGAGTAAAAGAATACACTTATAGCCAACCTTGTTGTAGTATGAGTGACTAAGTGATGACTATGTATTACATGCCAACATCAGATAGCCTAACGCACAGTGTTAAATCTCCAAGGGCGCGACCATGCGAGCGACGCGATGGTCGTGGTAGGCGCGACCATGATACGGGCTGTTGGCAGCCCTTGGATCTGAGATCAAACGGTTTCATGCTAAGTTGCTGAAAATTTTAAGAATAACCCTCCAGGATAGGATATTCACCCATAGGTCTAGAATCACGCCATGCAACCGTTCGATCTCAGATCCAAGGGCTCTCGGAAGCCCGTACATGGGAGAATGGAAAGCCACTACCCTGCCATTCGCACGCTGGCAGTTCACTCCTACTCTTTCCCGCACGTCCTTTAATACTACGGCGGTTCGCTCCTAGTCGTCCCGTCCATTCACATTACTGCAGTTCCACTAATCCTAACCCTCCTCCCAAATCCATGGCGTCCCAAATCTCCCCGATCAGCGGTGAGTACAAGGTTAGAACCATCACCGGTGATGAGTTAGACGTCATCTACACCCGTACTTCCGCGACGGTGAAAGGATGCCTTTCTCGCTTCAGACGCATGTTCGAAAACTCACATGATGAGTGGGTCGTTGGGCTAGATGTTGAGTACACCACAGTCGTGGGACGAGAGAAGGATCTAAAGGACGAAGAGAGGAAGAAGCCCGCAGTGATACAGGTTTGCGTACATAACATTTGCTTGGTCTACCACATATGCCATGCCGATGTTGAGTGCCAGGATTTAAAGAACTTCCCTGAGGACAAAACAGTCAATCCATCGATAGTGGAGTACTACTGTACAAAAGTATACCTTTTTTAAAAGGCCAGCATACTGTTCATCACATATATATATATAGCCAGTTAAATTCTCAACCTAGAACGACGTGCATGCCATGTAGTGAACCGATCCGGAGGAAGTATAGTAAAAATGAGGTGATTTTACCCAGCGATCAGCGGGGCAGCATGGCCTGTCATGCGGTCCACGTGTCATGATGTACCAAGGCGATGCGCGTTTCCCTCTTGAGGAAGAAGCAATACTAGTACGTGGTTTGAGATGATGTCGAACCGAAGTGTGAAATAATGGTTGCTTCGTCCGTCTGGGAAGGTGCGGCATTGTGATTTGACGTCTCATTGCTCATTACTAACACTGGGCCGGTACGAGTGGGGTGCGTCCCCCTTGCTGTTCTGCACTATTATTTGGTGCTTGACACGTCGACCCAGTTGCTATATGTCCCATATGTCGGCGACAGGAAGTACAAAATTCATGAAAGGGAGCATCGACGGAGGATTATACTACAGAATTCATGAAAGGGAGCGACTTAGTTTTGGAAACATCTATTTTTACGGGGTACGTACCCACTAGGGTTTATAGGGCTCATCTAAAAACCATTCGTTTTTCCGTCTGATAAGTCTCAATTCTAGTACTATACTAGTAGTAGTACCATTACATGTTGGATTTCGAGGTGCGTTAGATCACCCGACGCAAGCAGTGTCAAGAGGAAACTAACCAATGCATGTACAAGTTCATGGAAATTTAGTGGTCATTCATGCATTTGTTCTAATTAATGCCTCGGTAAACACAACTTCTTGAGAAAAATGAGTGTATTGTGCAAACTACGAAATTAATTCGACCACTCACCGTCTACCTTGGTTGGAGAGATTTTGAAATTGAGCCATAAACTGGAAAGGAGGGAGTAGTAACTTTTGTCTCGATTACTATTTGTGGCCTTGTATAGATGCAAAATGTATTTTTTATAGTGGCATTTTATAAGTAAATAGAGGGAGTACTAACAAAACTACGTAGTAGGGACGAGGAGTAAACGGAGGGAGTAGTAAAAATTTCTCCGCGTGCTGCGAGCCACTGCGCGCGTGGGCGAGGGAGCGGGCGTAAAGGCGTACAGTAGTACTCCAGCTTCACCTCATCCTGCGAGCCACCGCGCCCGTGGGCGGGGGAGACGGCGTACTAAGCAAGCTTCTCCTCGTTCTGCGAGTTGACGGGACACATCAAAAGTACTCCAGTGTATAGAGCCTTGCCTCTAAGGTAGGCCCCACATGGTTTGCCTCTTTTTTAATTTAACATAATGCGTCAAGTCGCAATTTGTTTGTTCACCCGTGGTAGACGATCCTCCCTCCACCAAGTGGACCAGTACACGTGCCAAATTACCACGTGGGCTGCCTTTTTCGTACAGAAATGAGCTCCACCGTGTACCCGCGCAGGTGTGGTTGGGAAAGAGACGGGAGTACGTGCGCCGTGCGTGCACCTCTTCTCTTCGTGCACGTCCCCCACCTACGTGGCTGTGTGTGAGAGAGATACAAACCTAGACATAATGTGCCGTCCATCCCCATGCCTCCGCCCAGTCCGACCACCAGTCACCACCACGGCACCACGCCCCACTCCTCCTCACCTTATCTCTCATATTTCTCCCTCCATTTTTATATACAAGGGGCCACTATCAAAATTACAATTTGCAGATATACAAGGCCACTAACACTAATCGATGCAATATTAATGGTGTTTGCCTCGTGGTACTAGCAAAGGAGGACATTAATTATCCCTTGCATGCATGCGAGAGTTTGTAAAAAAACGCATCTTGATGTTCCGTGCAATGCATGGGCATCTTGCTAGTCCATGAAAACAACACATGGCAAAATTCCACGGCGAACGAGGGATTTGAATCTGTTGGGAGGGGCTGTTTGGATCTTGCCCGGGGTAGCCAAAATATTGGCGACCCTTTTGTCCACCGGTGCCTTTGCCACCGATGAACGAGGAACGGCTCGGGTGCTCATGCTGTCATGCATCCTCCAGCGCGCACGTTGGAGACGAGCTCGCACGAGCTATGTTTTTTTGTCCCACAACGCCGCCCGAGCCGCCCGCAGACCGACCGGCGACCCGCAAATTACGCCATCCAACCGTAGCCGCACACATTATGACAGCAACTCAACCAACCGGACGAAATTCACGCAAACACGTAGACAAACTGATACTCATTCACGCAACCACCGGAGTATTTCATATAAACAACGACGAAAATCATATAAAATACCGGATTTTCACACAAACATGACGGATTTCATTACATTCAAATGAACTACGCGGTGCTAGTTTTGGACAGCATAGGTATATAATACATGGCCTAAATGGTTGCCCGCCGATCGATTTGTGTTCCTCATGTCCGGCAGCACGATCACCGGACTGCCGGGAGCCCCAGAGGTATATGCTTCAGCGCAAAGGACGGCTCGCCTCCCCACTGCCCAACTGATATCATTGGCTGGTGCCGAAGATGATGGTGGCCGGCACAGGTTCAAGTTCATCACCGGCCACTACTTCTCCATGGCCGGCACCGGCTCGAGTTCATCCTAACATTGACCTCTTCCGTGGAGCCCATGTAGGGTCGACGAAGGTCCTCGCAACAAAAGGATCCGGCAAGACACCTGCTGTGTACGCCGGCGTCGCCTCCGCGGTGGCCTTCATGGGACCCAAGCGGCGGCGGCCTCCCGTCTTCTACTTCTCCTCGATGATGGCTGCGGACGCGGAGGCGCTGGCCACCGACTCGTCGCTCTCCGCACACCCGGCTTCTATCGCTGCTTGCATGGCGCGGCCGCCGGCATGGGAGTCTCGGCCACAGAAACGGGAGACACGGTACGAGGCGGCGGCGTGGACGGCAGCAACGACGCCCGTGCGCCGCTCCTCGTCGAGCTGGCCTGGAGCGGCGAGTTGCTGAACCGCGCGCCGGCTTGGGGCGGCAACTGGCTCCGTCGGGCGAGGGGAGGGAGGTGGATCAGCGAGCTGCATAACTCGTATCTGGCGGGCTACCCAACCGGCTTGGATGCGGAATAACTACTCTTCGTAAGCCATTGTAAGAGTGGACAAAATGGTGGAGGAGATAGGGGAGCGGCGGAGGTGTGCGATTCTTGGCCGGCGTTTGGCCTCGTTTAAATAGGAGATTAAATAGACGGCGGACGGGAGGAGCTCGGCGTTGCGTTTAATGTCGGCCCGGTCATGAACGAACATGTGTCCAGAGTGGGTTTCTCGGCTTCCACACGGGCGGGTTTCATGGAGGCATTTGAATGCGGCACGGAGGCATGTTCAGCCGGGCGTGCCGCGAGTGGCGCCCTCGACTCTGACCTAGGACACCGTGCCATTCTTCCACTGACGTGTGGGCTCTTTGGGTGCATGGCCTGCATGTCAGTGACCCAACGCAAGCAGCACATAGTAGAGGAAACTTTGGTGGTCCATGGCGGTCAGAAGCGGGCATTTCATAAACCGATGATTGTTCATTGAGTGTGACGTCATCTTTTTCATGTAGTTAAGCGTGTGTCTTGCGTCGTGTGTTGTGTGCATGCAGGCGTGCGAGTGTTGCGTGCGTGCAAGGGTGCGTTTCAGTGTTGCATGCATGGGTGCGTACGTGCAAGGGTGCGTTTTAGTGTTGCATGCATGGGTGCGTATGTGTGTGTGTTCGTGAGTGCATGTGTACGTGCCAGTGTTGCATGCCAGCATGCGTGTGTGTGTATGTTATGTGTACGTGTAAGTGTTGCACACCTACATGCGTGCGTGTCTTGCGTGCGTGCATGTGTACGTGCGGGGTGAGGCTACATGTCAGTCGACTGACTTTTTCATCTCTGGTCATTAGATTTTCCAACCGTTGGATACGAAATCAAGGGCCTTCAGTTTATCATGAAACTCCACCCCCCCGTCCCCCTGAGCCGCCAGCCACCACCGGCCGAACCGCCCACCCCCGCCGCCTGCGGCCGGCCCGCCCTCCCTGAAACCACTCCCCACCGCCGGTCCGCCGCCGCACCTTCGAGAGAGTGGGCCAACATATATGATCTTGAGATTTTACGAAGTCACCATAGGTGCCTCGTAGTCAAGTGGAACGTCTCCTCCCACTGATCGTACATCGCCGGAAAATACTAAAATTAACACAAGATAAATGCGAGCACCAAGAAACCACTGTCCTCTAAACATCCAACGACATGTTGGTTAGCACGACAAAATGTATGTGGTGACCGTGATGAGCTTATTCTAAAGTCCAGTGAACATATCGTGCTTTCGCTTCAAATACAATGACTGTAAGTGTCGTCAACAAAATACGGAGCACGCATCAAATGCAAAGTCCGTCAGTGTCATCAACAAAATATGGAGATGTATCGTGAGCTAGATACCGTTGTACTATTGTATATGCTTATTTTCTTAGTGGCCGATTGCGTGTGTGGTGTGGTGGGCACATCATTTCTAGTTGTGGTGGGTCAACATGAAGACTCATGGGTCGGTTCCATCCTGCGCCACATATAGGTTTGACCGAGTCGTGTTACACGGAGACCCATGTGGAGGACTCGGCGTACAACATGAAGCTACCAGAGTCGCGGAGGACTCTATCCCCACTGGTGATAAGCCGACTATATATGATTTGTAACCCTAGGCCCTTAGTATGTTATACAAGCTTGGGGGCTAGTTCGTCGATAGTATACACACATGCACAATGCCTGGTATTCACGTGTACTTTGTACACACCCCTAACACTAATATACAGTACCAGGAGTAGGCTCTTTCTTCAACTGCAAGGGTCCGATCCGAACTAGGGTAAAACTTTGCCTCGTATTACCATCCAGCCTAACAGCCAGGGATATCCTACCGAATGATATGATGAAATCATATCTGCCAACTACTATTAGAGAGGTGTGTCGGGGGGGGGGGCAATGTGTGCGAGCGAGGCCTAAAGATAATGTGCGTGCGGGAGACACGTAGGCACATATATGTGCGTATAGAGGGCTAGTAGAGACCGTGCATGTGTATATATGCATGTGAGAGAAATAATGTTTTCCAACTGAGATTAGTGAAAAGAGTGGTACATAGTAGTCAGAAAGAGAGATAGAGAAATAGAGAGAGCATGTGCGTGAGACACCCCGACACCCTGAGAGAGATTGTGAGCATGTGTGAAAGAGAAATGCCGATGCATATAAAGTGTGTGCACTTATGCGTTAGATAGAGAGATATCTACGTGTAAAAGGCAGTTCTACGCATTAAATTAAAATATAAATGGCATTATTATTTTTGGATGAGCTCATGAATTTTGCAAAATTGCGTATGGACGAAAATCGGTCTATCAGACACCCATACTCCATTGAATTCTAGCATGTGCATGTGTTTATTTCATATTATCAATCCATAGAGTGAGAGCGGTTTGAAATACAGGCAATGGATGCTTTTGCAATTCATATATAAATATTAATTAGTGCAATCCATGTTGTTAGTGTGAAGCACTTTATACATTTGTCACTTGCATGGATACATTCCAAATTGCTAGCTATGAAATAAAATACATGTCGAATTCAACATAAATGGGGTTTCGAAGATTCGAATTCATAGGAAGTGCATTCATCTATTTGAACCCGAGATAATGGCATTTGTAAATCAGATGTAAAAGGGTGCATCAATCTTTGTTATGAGTTTGAACATGGTATATATATTCATACGCATATCTAACTTTTTTTTTGCAACCAAGGAGATTATACCTGGAACCATGCATGAACTGAGGTAAGTTGCATATTTTTTAATATATACTCATGTACAATGTATATTAAAATGTACCCCCTCCATTCCAAAATAATCGTAGCTTTAGGATTTTCAAGAGTAAAGATTTGTGAAGTTTGACAAATCCTGAAAGTTCAATTCAAGAGAACCGAAAACGTTAATGCCTCTGCTCCCAAATATTGAACGAAGCGCCAAATAGGCCTCTGGTCACCCAAAACCGCGCGAGACTAATGTTTTGGTGGTAGGAAATTACTGTCCTGACTCTGGCCCGTGTAGCCTATCGGCCCGATGTCCAAAGGTCTAAATCGGGGTAGGTTTGTAACTTCACCAAGACGCCAGTCTCAACCGCCTCCGAGAAGCATTCATACGCCGTGGGCGCCTAAACACCCATGCGCTCGGCCGAAATCTATCCCGCCCACATTTGGGACACCTGACATGACTGTCCTACCCCCAACCCGCAATATGTCCAAAATTTTAGATGGGGGCAAAGTTTGTAACTTTCCCCAAATTTCAAACAAGTGCGTCTCAAACCAAAACATTGTTCCCCCTTAGTTCCCCGCCTCCCTTCGTTTCCCCATTCATACTCCATGGGCGCGAAAACGCCCTCTCCACCAGCCGCGAAACCCCAACCTCCTCCGTCCTCCACCCCATAGAGGCCAATCCACCGCCGCCCTCCTCCATCACACCGGAGCCGGTACCCTGACGTCGTCGTCCAACGCAACCGCAACCGCAACGCCCTCAAGGACTTAGCAGCTGAAGCAGAGGCAGAGCTGCCTCCACGACACCGACGCCAACATGCGCCGTACCAGAACCACTCCGACCACGCTGTCCTGCACCTCACTGCTGCGGCTCCACTATCACAACCGTCCACCGCACCGGAGCTATTCCCGCTACGCCGTCGTTCGCCGCCTCGGATCTGCTTCCCCGCCGCCGACAGATGGCCACCGCACCACACTCAACAACTTGGCCATGGGTTCGTCCAAGGCTGCACCGTCCTCCACAACTTCTGGTTTCTGGCGAACAACAAGATCGTCGGAAAAACAGAAGGAGGACACAGCACTGCCAGCAGAAAGAGGTACTCCTCTTCCCTTATTCGTGCAAATCTTACGTCTCCGCTCACACAGTATTCATCCCACGAAAGAAACTAGTTGAGCGCTTCTTACTGCATCTTCTTCGTGATACTATAAGCACAAGGTTTCCTCCCTTTTACTATTTCACCTTTGCTAGAGGTCAGTAGCCCGCCTGGATTTCAATTCAGGGTCAGTCGAACCGCAATTAAAAGAAGCAGCACCCGCTTAGGCGCACGGAGCACCTAGTCCGCCTATTCCCCAGGGAAGCGGCGCATTGGTGTCTATCATAAGGGTGTGGGGCGCAGGAGCTGCTTGCGCCCGATCTGGAGGTCGGCGGGGCTTGAACGGATGGCCGGGGGGCGGTGCCAAGCACGGCGGTGCGGTGAGGTCGAGGGGAGGGCGCAAGCAGGGTAGGAATACTGGGTCGGTGGTCGCTGGCGTTTCGAGGAAGATCGTCAACACTGACTGGCTGGAGGTAGATGAAGGCGATCTCCCCGTTCTTTGTACATTGGACGGTGCAGAAAAAATGGATAGACCTATTTGCTTTTAGTCGACTGTTATTTTCATAGAATCCTGTAGTAATTGATTGTGCCATGCATGTTGTAGAGCTATCATATGTCTCCCGCCATTTATTTCTCACCGACCTACTATCTGCTACCTTTACACTGTACTAATTGTGCACACACTTCACCCATACTCACACTATTGTTTTTTTATGCATGGGTATTTCAGACTCTGACGCAGTATTGATGAATGCAGAAAAGAAAAGACAGAAGTCGCTCCAGTGTAATTCGAAGATAAGCAGTAAGCGTTTCAACGCTCTAATGGGTGCGGTGTCAGCAGTTGGAGACAGTAAAAGTAGCTCTGCAGTTGATGATCTCAATTGCCACACACAACCATCCCAGGTGCTTGCTTTAACTTCGCGCTGTCAAATGTGGTTGCATGTTGCATATGGTGTCTAGCTTGTATTGCTTCCAATTTGGTTAAATTGCATCTGCTTACTTTACACATTATACCTTTGATAATGACATGCCTTCCTATTTTTGATACATACTACATATGTCTATTAACCATGTTCGTACATCAAACTAATGCTCTTTTGTATCCCTCGTCAATCACTTATGATGAGACAGTCACCCGGGTGGGTTACTGTGAGACGCCCTACTCGTTTAAAGAGTGCAGTGTCATCCTCCCCACGTGATTCTCAAGAAACAGCAAGGCTAAACGAAGATAGTCAACGTAGCTCTCTAGTTGATCACCGCAATTCCCCCACACCACCATCGCAGGTGCTTGCTCTTACTTGGCAGTGTGATATGTGGTTGCATGTTGCATATGGTGTCTACCTTGTAATGCTTCTAATTAGGGTAAATTGCATCTGCTTAGTTAACACATTATACCTATGAATATGACATGCCTTCCTGTTTTTGGTACATACCACGTCTTTCTATTAACCATGTTCTTACATCAAACTACTTCTCTTGTGTATCCCTCATCAATGCTCCTAATTTGTTAAATTGCATCTCCTTAGCTTACACATTATACATGTGAATATGACACGCCTTCCTGTTTTTGGTACATACTACATCTGCCTATCACACCATGTTCTTACATCAAACTACTGTTCTTGTGTATCCTGCATCTATCGCTTATGATGAGACAGTCACGCGCGTGGGTTAATATGAGATGCAATACTCTTATAAAGAATGCAATTTCATCCTCTCCACATGATTCACAAGAAATAGCAAGCCTAAATGAAGATATTGAATGTTGCTCTATACCTGAAGACAGCACTTCCCCTACACCACCATCACAGGTGCTTGCTCCAACTTCGCAGTGTGATATGTGGTTGCATGTTGCATACGGTGTCTAGCTTGTAATGCTTCTAATTAGGGTAAATTGCATCTGCTTAGTTTACACACTATACCTGTGAATATGGCATGCCTTCCTATTTTTGGTACACACTACATCTATGTGTTAACCTTGTTCTTACATGAAACTACCTCTCTTCTGTATCCTGCATCAATTACTTACAATGAGTCACCTTTATTCGTTGCATATTGCATATTATTTCTAGCCTGTTGCCATGTATTGCTTCTAATTTGGTCAAATACATTTGTTAGGGCACCCTTTTAATTTGGCAGAGTGATATTGGTTTCATCTTTCATATGGTTTCTAGCTTGCATCGATTCTAACAAGTTCAAGCACCTAGTGCTTAGTTTACACTTTATACATCATACATGTCAATATGTCACGTTGTCCTATTTTTCATACATATTCCATCCTCCTATCATGCGGCTGCCTTACATGAAAGTAGTGTTCGTCAGTATCATGCATCAATAAGTTCTGAAGAGCAAATTTTATTCCTTTTTCTTGTGTGTTTGACTTGACAAGGCAAAATTAAGAAAGAGGAAGGAAAAGAGTAAGGAAGGCGATGATGGTGGTCCTCTGCAGCAACGTAAACGGAGCATCTGTACCGATTCTCCTTGTACTGATAGTGCATTACATGGTCCAAGTCTTCGCTCCCCTACTCCACCATCCAAGGTGCTTGATCTAACTTGGCAGTGTGATATCTGGTTGCATGTTGCATATGGTGTCTAGCTCGTATTGCTCCTAATTAGTGTAAACTGCATCTGCTTAGCTTACACATGATACATGTGAATATGACACACTTTCCTGTTTTTGGTACATACTATATCTGTCTATCACACCATGTTCTTACATGAAACTACTCTTCTTGTGTATCCTGCATCAGTCACTTATGATGGGACACCTTTAAGTTGGCAGTGTGATATTGGTTTGCGTCTTGAATATGATTTCTAGCATGTATTGCTTCTAGTTTGATGAACGCCGCCTATGACGAGACAATTTTAACTTGGCAGAGTGATATTGATTGCACCTTCCATATGGTGTCTTGCAGTGTTTCTAATTTGTTGAAGTGCCTTCTGCTTAGTTACCACATCATAGGTGTGAATATGTCAAGCCGTCCATTTTTTCGTACATATTCCATCCTCGTATCATGACTTTGCCTTTCATCAGAGTAGTGTTCATCAGTATCATGCATGAATGAGTTCTGAAGATCGAATGATATTCCTTTTTCTTGTCGGTATGACCTCACACTGCAAAATCAACAAAGCTGAAGGAAATTGGCAAGGCATTGGATGATGGTGGTCCTTCCGAGCAACTGAAACGGAGGTTCTCTACAGATTCTACTCCGCCATCCTCCCAACAAGATTCGCAAGACAACGCAAGGCTAGACAGTCAACGTAGCTGTGTATATGATGAGCACATCTCCCCTACTCCACCATCACAGGTGCTTGCTCTAACTTGGCACTATTATATGTGGTTCCATGTTGCGTATGATGTCTAGCTTGTATTGCTTCTAACTTTTTTGAATTGCATCTGCTTACTTTACACATAATGCCTCTGAATATGACATGTGTTCATGTTTCTACATCAGACTACTATGCTTACATAACCCGCATCAGTCACTTATGATAAGGCACCTTTAAGTCGCCACTGTGATATTGGTTGTGTCTTGCATATGATTTCTAGCATATACTGCTTCTAATTTGTTGAAACGCCATACAGTTTGAACTTGGCAGAGTGATATTGGTTGCATCTTTCATATGGTGTCTAGCTTGCAGTGCTTCTAATTTGTTGAAATGCCTTCTGCTTAGTTACCACATCATAGGTGTGAATATGTCACACTATCCTGTTTTTCATACATATTCCATCCTCGCAAAATGTGTTTGCCTTTCATCCGAGTAGTGTTCATTAGTATCATGCATGAATGAGTTCTGAAGAGCGAATTTTATTCCTTTTTCTTATCGATTTGACTTCACAATGCAAAATCATTACAACTAAAGGAAATTAGTTCGGCAGTGGATGATGGTGGTCCTTCGGAGCAACTCAAACAGGGGGTCTCTACAGATTCTACTCCGCCATCCTCCCAACAAGATTTGCAAGACAACACAAGGCTGGACAGTCAACGTAGCTGTGTAGATGATGAGCACATCTCTCCTACTCCACCATCACAGGCGCTTGCTCTAACTTGACACTATTATATGTGGTTGCATGTTGCGTATGATGTCTAGCTTGTATTGCTTCTAACTTGAATTGCATCTGCTTACTTTACACATAATGCCTGTGAATATGACACATGTTCCTGTTTCTAGAACATACGTGTACACGATGAGCACATCTCCCCTACTCCACCATCACAGGTGCTTGCTCTTACTTGGAACTGTTATACGTGGTTGCGTTTTCCGTATGATGTCTAGTTTGTATTGCTTCTGATTATGTTGAATTGCATCTGCGTAGCTTACAACTTATACCTGCAACGATCACTTACCCATAAGACACATTTAACTTGGGACTGTGATGTAGGTTGCATCTTGCATTGTCTTCTAGCTTGTACTACTTCTAATTTCTTGAAATGGCACTTACGACGAGACACTGAGTGATATTGGTTGCATGTTCATATGGTGCCTAGCTTTCATTTCTTCTAATTTTGTCGAAATGCCTTCCGCTTACTGTTTTTTCATACATATTCGATCCTCCTATCGTACGTGTGAATATGAAACGCTGTCTTTTTTTGTATATATTCCATCCTCCTGCGCTTGCCTTACATCAAAGTAGTGTTCGTCTGTATCATGCATCAACCAGTTATGCAGAGCTAATTTTATTCATCTTCTTGTGGTTTTGACTTCATAAGGCAATATCAGAAAATAGGAAGGAAAAGAGTAAGTTAGGGGATGTTGATGGTACTCCGCACCGATGCAAACAGAGACTCTCTAGATTTGCCACTGCTACTGCTAATGAAGTTGAAGTCCCAAGTCTACATGATGAGTTCATCTCCCGCACTCCACCATCGCAGGTGCTTGCTCTAAGTTGACAGTGTGATAATTTGTTTCATGTTGCATATGTTGTCTAGCCTGTATTTCTTCTATTTTGATTAAATTGCACCTGCTGAGTTTATACGTTATACATGTGCATATGACATGGCTTTCTGTGTCTAGAATACACTGCATCTATCTATCATACCATGTTCTTACATCAAAGTACTGCTGTTGTGTATCCCGCATCAGTAACTCATGATTGGACGCTTTTAACATGGCAGTTTGATAGTGGTTGCATCTTGCATTGATTTCTACGTTGTACTGCTTCTAATTTTTCGAATTGCCACTTATGACAAGACACTTTTAACTTGGCAGAGTAATATTGGTTGCATCTTTCATATGGTGTCTAGCTTGCATTACTTCTATTTTCTTGAAAATCCTTCTGCTTAGTTTGCACATCGTAGCTGTGAATATGTCATGTAGTCCTGTTTTTCTTACATATTCCATCCTCATACGGTTGTCTTACATCAAAGTATTGCTTGTCTGTATCATGCATCAATGAGTTCTGAAGAGTGATTTTATTCTTTTGTGTTGTGGGTACAGCTTGACATGGCAAAGTCAAAAAAGAGCAAGGAAAATAATATAGTAGGGAGTGCTGTTACTCGTCAGGTGAAACGGAAAAGGCTCTGGCGTCGAGATTCTGCTGGTACTTATAGTGCAGTAGAAGGTCCAAGTCCACCGGCTAAATCTACAAACACAATATCACCTGCTCCACCAGCTACAGCATCCGCTTCAACAGTACCAGCATCTCAACCAGTTACTCATTCGTTTGCTCCGGAACTGGCCAGTTCCCAAGCTGCCTTCACACCTAACACTACTTCCGAAGCACTGTTGACACAACAGGACTTGGCTAGATCAGATGAACCTCATGAGCATCAACACCAAGACGGTACCTGACCGAGTCAAGTTGCAGTTGCATGCTCCTTTATATGTACTCTCACAGTTTGATGTACACTAACACTTTCCATATTCGTTGTTGAACTAGCACCATGGCGCAAGCGGTAACAGACATTAGGGATAATGCTTGACAGATTAACAAAATCTAAAGGAGGAAGAATGGGGATCCATTTTGAGGCAGGTTTAAAAAGGCCACGTGATGCTACAGAGTCAGCCAAGTTAGTATTAGAGGCAGCCGTTGCCGTTAGGTGTCATGCGCGTCTCCTCCCAACGTGGATCCAGTAAAGGAATGAGAAAGACAATACCCAGTTTAACACCTTCCTTGACCATTTATCTGTAAGTAATGTTATTCATCGCAATTAGTAATATTGTCTTGCTCTGTCCCATACTTTCTAGCTTCCTCCTAATAAGACTCACATTCTTTTTTCAACAGATGTGGTTCAAGTTGGATCCAAAAGATGATGCGACTAAACAAGCATGCACTCATGTTTTTCAGTCTGCTCTACGACAGTATCGGTACCACCTTAGAAAATCTCACTTTGAAGGCAAGGCTAACAATGAAATCTCCCAAACATCTCCAGTGGAATATATTACATATGAAGACTGGACAACCCTCGTTAAACACTGGTCTGATCCAAAGTATTAGGCAGGCTATATGTATTTGATCAGACCACATATTGAACTTGTATTTATGTATGTGCCTGACAAGTGTATCTTCTTCTAGGCTAACTATTTGAAGAACAAAACCAACCGTTCTAAAGTGAAATTCCAACAGACAACAGGATCTCGTAGCTATATTGCACACTGCGAGGCTCTTGTAAATAGCTGCTACTTCCTTCTTTTTTTGTGCCATATTATCGTATCTATATTGACTTGTTCCAAATACAGCGGAAAGCCCGTGCAGACCAAAAAGAACCTAAACCGAATGCAGTGCAAATCTTCAAGGATTGCCACACCAGCAAGATGAAGGGCATGAGCACACCAGTTCAAGCCTCTGTTGTAAGTCCTTACTCCTCCTGCCTTGAACTGATTGGTACTGTGATGTGTTCATTTAACTACATGGTTTGCAGCCAATGTCAGTTACTCTGTTCACTTTTATACACAGTTGTCTTAACGTATCATTTCACCTTACATGGTTTAAAAGAGATGAAGGATATTCTTTTGGTCTTGATCTGTAATCTAGTTGTTATGTTCAAGTGCGCACACAATGATAAAATAGCATGTTTGTTTTATATCTGTTTGCCCATGATATGAATGATGTCATACTATGTTCATCCTACTTTAAACCATGTCTCTTTATCCTTAGATGTCAACGAATGTGAGGAAATAGACAATACAGTAGGCATGCTACATGGACATATGTTCCGAAAGTGATTTTATTATGTAGTTGGCACTACAATACATGCTAATGTATTATAGTACTTCACCAAAATAAGTTATGTATAAACATTTAACCTACTTTGTTTGTTTTTGTCTCATTAGTAACTCACTGGTACACTAATCTACAAGTTCAAACTTTCAGGAAGCTATGGAATGAATGATTGAACAGCCACAACGACCTGAAGGTGACGAGGCTACTACAGGCACAATGTCACCTCTTGCTGCAGTGCGTCAGTATCTCTCCACTAACAGTGCAAAAAGCACCTTCCTGCGTAATTCTGGGTTGGTTGTCAAGGTAATCTCGTCCAAATCGCCTACTGAACAAAATCTTCCTGCTAGACAGAGTGATATATCTGTGCTCCAGACACAAGTCCAATCCCTAATGGACGTTGTTTCAGAAACAAGAATAGTGGTTGAGAAATGCCGTCAACATATGAATGGTTTTGAAACCAGACTATCAGACATTCGCTTCGTTGTTGTAGAGCAATGGCGGAAAAAAGGTGGAGATCATGCTGCTCCATCAGATTCTACAGCTTGAAACATTAGCACTCAGGTCAAATGATCTGTGCTTCTATACATCTGATGGTGCTTTTATCTAGAAGGACTGTAAACTTTATGCCAACAGGCCTTTTGTTGTATGATTGGAATTTATTTTGTTGTGATACAACATTTATGATGCTGCCACAGGCTGCAGTAATTATGACGCTATTTTTGTATAGTGTAGGTTTATCTTAGTAATGTATTCGGACGAAAGCTTCGTAGGAGCCCAACATGCCAACATTCGTTGGGCCCATTCCAATTGGGCTAAAAACGATTACGGGCCGAAATTGGCATGTAGCCCACTAAAAATATCTGGGCTTATATTAGCATAAGCTTTCAAATTTTTCTGGTAGGCATGTGCCCATAGTGGGCCTTTAACAGGCCTAAACATAATTTGGGCCCTCAGTAAAAGTAGGCCGTTTACAAATGTAAATATGTCGAGCCCATAAAAACATGGGCCTTAAATAGACCAAAAGTGAGATTAGGCCCTGATTGTGCCAAATAACCCACTGGACTTAGCAGGCCGAAATGGTGGCCCATTTACGATGCGGATATTTAACAGGCCGAAATTCGGACGGGCCGTAAATGCACCGACCTAATACACGGGCCTTTAACAGGCCGGAACTTCGGTCGGGCTAGATTATCGTCATTTTTATATGGGCCGTTAATGGGCCCGATATGACGTTGGGCCACATATGGCCCATGGTTTACGTCCGGCTTTAACGGGCCGAAAATGGCAACAGGCCGAAAGTGGGCCAAATCTATAGTGGGCCTCTAACAGGCCGAATGACAGACATGGCCGAATATGACCCAAATCTTTCACGGTCGTTTATGGGCCGATAGTTTTGATGGCCTGTAAATGGGCCCAAATGAAGCCGGACCTTTAACAGGCCGGAAATACACCGGGCCGCAATTCGGCCCAATTACTTAGAGGACTGTTAATGGGCCAGAAGTGACCATGGGCCGCATTGATGACAAGTTTAGACCAGGTCGTTGACGGGCCGATTTGACAGAGAATGTTGGGCCTTTAGTTGGGTCGGCCCATTATGGTCTGCAGAATCTTGTCGGCCTTTAGCTGGGCTGGCCCATTGTGGTCCGCAAAATCTTGTGGGCCTTTAGCTGGGCCGACCCATTATGGTCCGCTAAATTTTGTGGGCCTTTAACTGGGCCGGCCCATTATGGTCCGCTAAACCTTATGGGCCTTCGGTTGGGCCGGCCCATTTAAACTTTGTGGGCCACTTTTGGGCCGGTCCACGTGTCAACATATCATAGGCCCATCTCGCCTATTGGATGAGTGACACCTGTGCCAACGCGGAGCTGACACGTGGATCCGTCAGCCAATGAGAATTTTACACGTGGAAAATCGGCATTGGTCGTGGCTGTTAACGGGTTATCGGATCCAAAATCCGACCCGATAGCTTAACGGCGTTCCGTTATAGTGGATGCCACATGTCGGTCACCCTTGACGAAAGCACTTCTGTGACGCGCGATTTATTGTCATGGAAGTGGACACTTCTGTGATGATAATTTTGGTAATGTCATGGAACACTTCTACGACAGCACAGGTATGACTATCTTGATTCTGTCATAAATTTGTCATGGATGTACATGCATGACAAAAAACGTGACCTACTGTGACAAACACGTATCATCACGGAAGTGTATTTTTTTGTGCTAAACCCCGCGGCGATCCTCTAGTGCGTGCAACTTTGGTGACGCCTGCAGCTGATCACCCTATCTAGCGACCCGGACCAACTCTCTTGGAAGTGGACCGCTCATGGCACATACACAGCGAGCTCTACTTACTCGGCCCAATTCATCGGAGCTACTTTTCCTCACCGCATTGGCGCATCATCTGGAAATCTTGGGCTCCTACCAATGCCAAGATCTTCCTATGGCTGGTCTCCCTCGACCGCTGCTGGACCGTCGAGCATCGGGCGCGACACAATCTACCTCATGACCCCACATGCAAGCTATGCGACCAAGAGCACGAAACCCTTCACCACCTGCTTGTGGGATGCGTCTTCTCTTGCACTATCTGGCACGAGATCCTGGCATGGATCCTCATGACCGTGCAACCCCCGGATGGCACACTTGGCTTCTTCGGTGGACGGCGGCCGCTAGTGCCACTCTGACATGTCTGCGCAAAGGCCTCCACACCCTCGCCATCCTCACGGCCTGGGCTATCTGGAAGCACTGGAATGCGGCGCTCTTCGATGCCGCCACCCCTTCTTCCACCACGCTCATCGACGACATCAAGCAAGAAGCCGTGTTATGGGCTAGAGCCGGCGCCAAAGGGCTAGACAAAGTGATCCATGTAATCTAAACCCATCCCTTGTAAAGGCTGAGCAACCTTCTCTGCTCGATTTTGTGCTTTTGAAGCCGCCATCCATGTGTACTGCAACAAAAGATGCCCCCCCCCCCTTAAACCTCTCCCTTAACCTATCAATGGAATGATACGCTATCTTAGCTTATTCGGGAAAAAATAATTTACTTTTCATTGATTCGTGTTCATATCGATATAAAGCACCTATGCCTGACTGCCGTCTCACGTTGGTCCTACCGGCAGTCCGGCGACAGTGCGTCCGTGCGGCTATGCAAGGGCTGACGTGGGGCAAAGGCAGGGATGAGGCGCACCTTGGCATGCAGTGCAGCTCAGCAGGGCGACGACTAACTGAGGTTGGGTTGGATAAGCGTCAAGGGGAAGAAGCAGCTGCAATTGCTTCAAGATTCGTATCATCCACGTGCCGATCGATTAGTTGGGTCTAACTCTAACAACGTGAGGAAAAGCGACCCGGTCTCATATAATTTTGCGTTGCGAGGAAGAACACTACTAGAATCTGGGATTTTGCCGTGTGCCACCTCTTTGCCGTCTGCCAGCTGACGGCAAAGAGGCTCTTTGCCGTCAGCTTCCATAAAGCGGACGGCAAAGAAAGTGCAGATGGAAAAAATGCTATTTGCCGTCAGCTTCTTCTTTGATGTCGGTCAGCTGAAGGCAAAGAGCTAGAAGGCAGATGACAAAGAGCCAGGTGGGCCCCACAGGGCACGGCGTGGATAGATCAGATTCTTTGTTGTCCGCTAGCGGAAGGCAAAAGAGGTGAATACTTTGTCGTCTGCTGGCAGACGAGAATGTTAGTCCTTTGCCATCTACTTGCGAACGGCAAAGAGAAGACGTGGGCCAGCCCTAACAGTAGCCCTCTTTGCCGTCTGCTAACAGACGGCAAAGAAGGCCCACTTAATGGGCCGAGCCGTCTCTCCCATCTCTCTCTCTCTTTCTCTCTCTCCCTCCTGCACGCCCGCCTCTCTCATTTGTTGCCGCTGTCGCCGCCATCGTCCATCCCCGCCTCGTCGCCCTGCCGCCCCGTTGCCGGAGTGGCCTGCGCCGGGCCGCCCCGGTGTCGGACCCCTCCCAGAGATCCCTGCGCCGCCCCGCCCCGCTGCCGTCCTCCTCCCCGCAGCCCCTGTGACGCCCCGCCCCACCGGCCGACCTCGCCGGAGCAAGAGGTAATTTTTTTTCTATTTTTTCCTGTTTTTTTATTCTCTATTTTCTTGATTTGTTTTAGGTTAGTGCTAGGTTTAATTAGGTGTAGTTTTGAGTTTTTAGGTTTAGGTGTAGTTATGAGTTTTTAGGTTTAGATTAGTGCTAGGTTTAGGTGTAGTTTTTTCTTGTTTTGTTTTAGGTTAGTGCTAGGTTTAAGAAGAGGAA